>NC_092109.1:31952591-32252591 GCF_045679555.1 Salvelinus alpinus | reverse complement strand
ACTTTGAAGTACTTGTGAGACGGGTGTTATTTCCCCTCTTCTCATTTCAGGGCTGTGTGTGTGTGCAAAACGAAGAGAGTCTGATGCTCAAAGCCCCCAAAGACTCCCAGAACATGAAGAGTGCAGAGAGGGGAGTCACCCAGAGCATGCACAAGTTCAGCTTCTCACAGGTAAACAGTATGACCTTCACACAAGACCTGAGAGATAACTCTACTATGACACGTACCACATTATAATATACACAGATCACAGATGTCTTTTCATATGTACCTCTAGATCTTTGGTCCAGAGACCAAACAGCAGGACTTCTTCGAGAGCACCATGAAGGAGATGGTGAGAGACGTGCTTCGTGGAGAGAGTCGGCTCCTCTACACATATGGTGTCACCAACTCTGGCAAGACCTACACCATTCAGGGTGAGATAGGATTGGTTGTCACCAAGTAACCACAGAAAGCTAGACATTTCCACTATCTTGGTTTAGCTGTTTGCTAAGTATACAGCGGAGATGGGTACCACAAAGTACTGACGTGACCTTTCCCCTGTAGGAGTGGGTCGTGAGGCGGGCCTCCTGCCCCGGGCCTTGGTGTCTTTGTTCAGGAAGTTGCAGGGCCGTCTCTACGGGGCCATGGACCTCAAGCCTGTCCTCTACCAGGAGGTACGCCAGCTGGATGCCGGTGAGGTCCGGGCTGAGGAGATCCGCAGAGACTCTCTGCTCAAAGAGGTGAGGGAAACAGGAGCACAAATCACTCTGGAATCATTTGTCAACTAAGTCACATGATGCCACGTTCCTCTTCCTGTGTCTTCTCTATCACAGGAGGATGGCATGACTTCTCGGATGCGAGGTGGCACTAGTACCTGGGACAGCGGCATCGGTGGACACTCCATAACCAGCCACATCGCCACCCAGCTAGAGGGTGAGGGCATTCAGACTGTAACATGACTCTGCTCTCTGACGCCTGGTGGACACTGAAGCCAAGTCTAGAGTTAGACCTATACAGCATTTACACAGCTGCTTTATTATATAGGCATTGGTAGTAGTATGTAGAGTATAATCCTGGAGGTTGAGTGGTCACTGCTCAACACGCCCTTGTCTCCCAGCAGACTCTGACAGTGTGTGTCTGGAGCCAGACAGCCTGTCTCACAGCGGAGGGGAGGAGCTGGAGGAGGGGGTTCAGTTCTCTGTGTGGGTGTCCTTCTATGAGATCTACAATGAGTTCCTGTACGACCTGCTTGAGGCTCCGCCCTGCCTGCAGCCTAAGAAGAGGGCCATCCTGCGGCTGAGTGATGACAAGCAGGGGAACCCTTACGTCAAGGGTAACGCTCACATTCACTAAGAAAACATGCTTGTAGATAATATCTAATATGTAGATAGTCTTAATGTTTTTCATTGTAGTTTCACATTACTGACCTTTGTTTTTGTGTTGTGCAGATCTCACCTGGGTGCAGGTCCGCAGTGCAGAGGAGGCTTGGAGAGTGCTCAGGGCTGGCCGGAGGAACCAGAGCTTTGCCAGCACTCACCTCAACCACAACTCCAGTCGCAGCCACAGCATCTTCTCCACCCGGATCCTGCACGTCCACCCAGAGGCTGACCAGGGCCAGGCCACACATGTCAGCGAGTACGTCCCATCCAGGCTTCTCATTCTCCAACCCACTGTCTTATACTGAGTGTTCTGTATGATCTGACATTGGTGGTAGTAGTAGTAGTGATTCTGTCCCACTAGGCTGTCTGTGACCTAGCATTAGTAGAATAGTGATTCTGTCCCACTAGGCTGTCTGTCTGTGACCTGGCTGGCTCAGAGCGTTGTAAAGACCAGCGCAACGAGGAGAGGATGAAGGAGGCCAACAATATCAACACCTCCCTCCACACCCTGGGCCGCTGTATCGCTGCTCTGAGGCACAACCAGAACAACAAGTAGGCCACACACACACATCTAAACAAGAGGAATTCATCACATGCTGGTAAATGAAATGTATCCCAGCATTGTACTGTCCAGATGACACGTTCTCCTGTCCCTACAGGTCGCGACCCCCTCAGGTGGTGCCGTTCAGAGACAGTAAACTGACCCGGGTTCTCCAGGGCTTCTTCTGCGGCCGCGGGCGCTCCAGCATGGTGGTCAACATCAACCCCTGTGCCTCCACCTACGACGAGACCCTACAGGCCCTCAAGTTCTCTGCCATCGCCACACAGGTACAAACAGCTCTCACCTTGCAGTTAATAATACAGCCTTGGTTTCAGAGAAATATTCAGTGGGTGTGGTTGTGACCTCTGTCATCGGTCTCCTCTCTCAGCTGGTCCATGGGCCGTCCACTAAAACCCGGGTGGCCTACATCCTGTCCCTGCTGCGGGAGCCCCAGCCTCACTCCAATGACAGCACTCTGATTGAGGAAGACGAGGACAGTGATGAAGATGGGGACATCACCATGTTTGATTCAGATGTATGCCCTCCGTCCCACAATGAAATGTCAACTTGTGTGTGTTGAACCTCGGTGACTGACTGGGTCTGTGCTGTGTTCAGGCTCTGCTGCGGGCCATCGAGGTACTGAAGAGGGAGGTGCAGAGGCAGCGGGAAGAGAATGAGGTGCTGGAGGCCACCGTCAGAGAGCAGGTGTTCTCTGAGATGATGGAGGTCATCTCTGGCATGGAGAAGGACTTCAGCCAGACCCTGGAGACAGAGAAGGCTCTGATGGAGGAGAGGTTTGAGGACAAGATCAACAACCTGCAGAAAAGCCTCAAGAGATACTACAACCAGGAAATAGAGGTGAGGGATAGGACAGTCTGTAGATTAAGTTATCGGGTCTTTCAGTGGGTTTAGAATAGAGTGTTCTATGCTACAGATGGTTGATTCCTTCCCTCCCATCCTAGGAGCGTGATGAACAGATTGAGGCACTGTCTGCAGCCCTGGAGAAAAAGGGAGGTGTGTCCCTAGCAGAGCCAGCCCCACTCCCCCTCTTCCCACCCCTAGGAGAGGCTGAGGGTCCCACGCCCCGTCGCTCCCAGCGCCTGGCCTCCACAACCACAGGAGAGCTGAGCAGAGTGAGGGCTGAACTGGACCAGTGTCGTGCCGAGCTGCTGGAGAAAACACAAGGTAAGAGAAGAGGGAGGACCAGGACAATCGGGAGTGTGGGAACGAGGGAAGTCTAGATGATTGATTGGCAAATGACATGGGTCTTTATAACTGTAACTCTCTTCCAGAACTGAGGCGCGTCCAGGGGCAGCTCACACCACCAGAGCACTCCGACGCCCTGACCAACGCTGCCGACCGCAAGCTGGGGGAGGGCCAGAGGGTTGGTACTCCAGCCAGTGGCGTAGTCTCCTCTCACATTACCCCCGTACCTTTTTGTATTAAACATTATATCCATTGCTGGGATTTTAACATGTTTGTGCCTCTGCTGCAGAACCTGCGTCAGTTGCGTCTGGACCTGCAGAGGCTGGGTCTGAACCTGCAGTCTGGAGAGAGGGCATGCTGCCGTAACACTGGTGGGGAGAGGCTGCGCCATGCGCTCACTGCTGCAGACCACACACTGGCCAAACAGGTACACATCTATAGAATTCAATAGGACTTAATTCCTAGGCAGGGGAGGGGAACACTTTGTTCTTAGTGATCCGAGGCAGGGGAGGGCTGCTACTAGTTAGTGTGTTTCTGTCACTTTGAAAAAGCATTTATTCAACTGAATCTGGGAGGTAGACTTCGTAGCCCCCCCCCCCCCCCAAGTGTAAAGAAGAGAACCCTGTCCAACCCTCACCCTGTCTACTCCTTTCCCTCAGGACCAGACCCTGGTAGAACTACAGAACGGCCTGCTGCTGGTCAAGGCTGACCTGAGGAGGAAGGCGGAGACCCTGGCCCAGATGGGTCAGATGCCCCCCTGTGGCTCGGCCTCTGCTACTCCCGGCTCCTGTCAGAAGAGGGGCTGTGGGGCAGCAGGCAACGCTGAGAACCAGCCCCCAGAGAAACGACACTTCTTCCGCTCCCTTTTCCCACAACACACCCCGTCACGAAACGGACAACAGGGACGCCCCCGTGAACCTCAAACCACACCCTACTCACGGATCCTTCGCTCCCGCCAACAGTCCCCTCCCCCAAGTCCCGGCCCCTCTGGCAGGTACAGGGTTACCAAATGCTGACTTGAACTAAAAGTCATCCTGATTTTATCCTCTACCGTTATGCAAACCAAATTGTAAATCTGTACTATTTTGCAATTGTTTAATGCCTTTTTATTTCAAGTGTTACTACAGTATCTGCACGGCTAAGCTATCTTCCTTAGGAATGCAAAAGTTGTTTTTGTAGTGGACTCTGGTATACCTGAGTATTAAACACAATGCTACAACTTTTCAGTTTCTGATCTGAGAATAAATGTTTGTCAAAATGCAGGGTAACATTTGAGATTCTGGTTGAATGAGGACTGATGCCCATATTACCTCCCTGCTAAAGTGCTGTAAGAGTTGTTACTATTAGACATGGTTTCAATTGAATTCTCTAATGTAAAGGTTTTGCTTTCAATGTTTGTCCAGTCTTTCAATATACTTTGGTGCAACAGTAAAATTTATAATAAAAATGCATTCTAAGTAACATTAGCATGCAGTTTCCATTGATTTAATGACACTCAACTGTCAATGGTTCTGAGAATTCTTTCATATTAAAAAGTAGGGTGGCAACTGCTGTACCAACATGTAAACATACAAATATTTACATTATGTATAAGGGTAGACATTCAGTCTCCCTCGATATGGCATTAAGTACTAATTCACCATAACTGTATATGGAACCAACAGGATATAAGGCAGAGATGAGATTGTCCCATTAGTCAGTGATGCAGAGCTTTCAGCTAGCCAGTGGGGTGGTGTGTCAGGGGGAGAAGGAGGACAGATCGAGGGGAGACACCCTCCTAACAGGGGTGTTGTTGGAAGACAGCGGTCCAAATAGGTCTGTGGAGGAGGCCTCCATATGGTCTCTGACCTGGGAGATCTGTCTGAGTAGAGCCTTGCCTTCCTCACGAGCCTGTAGAGGGACACCAAAGCAATCAGCACCATAAATAAATCTGGTGTAACTCCAACAGGACTGACACTTTAGCTGTACCGGACAAGCAGTAGATATTTTGATAAGATGGACACTTTTTCCCCCCATGAACAACAGTTCAACTGGAGGCAGTGCTTACGTCATTGTAGTCACAGCAGCGTTGTGCACACAGTGAAGCCTCATCATAAAGTTTGTTCTTGAAGTAGTACTGGCCAAGGTAACGCAGGGCCGTGCTCACCTCTGCATGCTCCAGCTGCTCCTGTAAGCACAGATATGCACACAAACTTTTCACTAACTCCAGGTGCATTATGGAAACCGTTTACAGTTGAGGAAGCAAACTGAGCAAAACGAGTTTCCATTGAACAAAGTCAGGTAGATCTCTGTTTGAATAAACATTATGCTACAGAATCGGCATAATGAATATGCCCCCAGCTGTGCCGACACAGGGGGACTGGTCCTAGAGACTAACTCAATGGTACAAACATTCCTTAAAACATACCTATACAATAACCCACATAACAATTTGGCTCAATACTCCAGCATTTTGGATTTGAGATAAAATGTTTTATATGAATTGACAGTACACAATGTTATCTTTTATTAGAGGGTATTTTCATACATATGTTTTACCGTTTAGAAATTAAAGTACTTTGTATCTAGTCGCCCTATTTGAAGGCATAAATATTTGGACAAATTCACCTATTGTGAATAAAATTGTAAGAAGTTTAGATTTGGTCCCATATTCCTAGCACGCAATGACTACATTAAGCTTGCGACTACAAACTTGCATTTGCACTTTGCTGTTTTTGATTATGTTGTGACCAATAGAAATGAATGGTAAATGTGTCATTTTGCAGTAACTTTTATTCTAAATAAGAATAAAATATGTTTCTCAACACTTCAAATAAAATGTTATGTCACAATGTGGATGCTACCATGATTACGGATAATCATGATGAGTGAGAAAGTTACTGACCAGGTTTCCATCCAACCTTTGAGCTTGAACTACATCTGATAAAAAAAGAAAAATAAAGAGTCATGACAGGCATGGAAACAGCAAAATGTCGGGAAAACTTTCCAAATGTCGACAAAATTAAAGACACTAGACAAGGAGGGATCTTTTTGTGTCTGTCACGCAATATGGAGTGTGATCCTCCCACTACGACCCTGGAAAGCATAACGTTTATTAGATTCCAGATAAATTAACTTAGAAACTTCACAGGGTGGTGAAAGTGCACAGTGAGGAGCTTGATGCTCCTTCCAATAAATAGAGGGTCTTATTCTGGTGACATGATGATCAATGCTTGGCTGCTGTTTGACAAATAATCTCACTCTTTTTTTCCCATAAAAATCTCATCATGTAGGTAGCCTACCCTACTTTGCGAGCTGTTGGCTAGAGCACAACATGCCAAGACCAGAGTGGGCACAGAGTGGGCTATATAAACGCAACATTTTGTGTGACAAAATCAGAGTTGTAAATGCGATGGAAACCCATTTAACTTTTTTTTTTATTCGGTACATTGAAATTTAACCGCAAAAGTCATTTTTATGTGCACTACGTCATCACGCACAAACCTGGCTACAGATGCAAAGATAATGCCCCCAAAACATGCTAACCTCTCACCATAACCAATAACGGGATGTTTTTCTTGGGGGTATGATATTTATATCTCTGTAACTTTCTCACCTATCATTATTCACAATTCATTCATGATTATCCACAATCCTGGTAGTATCCACATTAAAATGTAGAAGTGTTCAGAAACATTCTATTCTTATTTACAATAAAAGTTACTTCGAAATGACAATACATTTTTACCATTAATTTCTATTGGGCACAACATCATCCAAAACAATGTGCAAATGCATCCAACAAGCTTGTAGAGCCACTAGTTTAATATAATGTAGCCATTGCATTCTAGGAATGTGACCAAATACCATACTTAAAACACTAAGTGAATTTGTCCAAATACTTATGACAACTTCAAATGGGGTGACTAAATACATAAAGTCCTTCAATTTCTAAACTGTAAAACAGATACAGTGCATTCGGAAAGTACTCAGACCCCTTGACTTTTTCCACTTTGTTACATTACAGCCTTATTCTAAAATGTATTAAATAGTTTTTTCCCCCTCATCAATCTACACACAAAACCCTCATAATAACAATTTAAAAAAATTGAAATATCACATTTACATACAGTACCAGACAAAAGTTTAGACAGACCTACTCATTCAAGGGTTTTTCTTTATTTCTACTATTTTCTGCATTGTAGAATAATAGTGACAACATCAAAATAAAAAAAATACACATATGGAATCATGTAGTAACCCAAAAAGTGTTTGGTAAAAGACCAAGTCCAAATTATGGCAAGAACAGCTCAAATAAGCAAAGAGAAACGACAGCCCATCATTACTTTAAGACATGAAGGTCAGTCAATCCAGAAAATTTCAAGAACTTTTAAAGTTTCTTCAAGTGCAGTCACAAAAACTATCAAGCTCTATGATAAATCTGTCTCTCATGAGGACCACCACAGGAAAGGAAGACAGAGTTACCTCTGCTGCAGAGGATAAGTTCATTTGTTACTAGCCTCAGAAAATGCAGCCCAAATAAATGCTTCACAGAGTTCAAGTAACAGACATCTCAACATCAACTGTTCAGAAGAGACTGCGTGAATCAGGCCTTCATGGTCGCTTTGCTGCAAAGAAATCACTACTAAAGGACACCAATAATAAGAAGACTCACTTGGGCCAAGAAGCACAAGCAATGGACATTATACCGGTAGAAATCTGTACTTTGGTCTGGATGAGTCCAAATTTGCGATTTTTGGATCCAATTGCCAAGTCTTTGTGAGAAGCAGAGTAGGTGAACGGATGATCTCCGCATGGGTGGTTCCCACCGTGAAGCATGAAGGAGGTGGTGTTTTGCTGGTGATACTGTCTGTGATTTATTTAGAATTCAAGACACACTTAACCAGCATGGCTACCACAGCATTCTGCAGCAATACACCATCCCATCTGGTTTGCGCTTAGTGGGACTATAATTCGTTTTTCAACAGGACAATGACCCAAAACACACCTCCAGGCTGTGTAAGGACTATTTGACCAATAAGAAGAGTGATGGAGTGCTGCATCAGATGACCTGGCATCCATAATCACCTGACCTCAACCCAATTGAGATGGTTTGGGATGAGTTGGACCGCAGAGTGACAGAAAAGCAGTCAACAAGTGCTAAGCATATGTGGGAACTCCTTCAAGACTATTGGAAAAGCATTCCTCATGAAGCTGGTTGAGAGAATGCCAAGAGTGTGCAAAGCTGTCAAGGCTACTTTGAAGAATATAAAATATATTTTGATTTATTTAACACTTTTTTTGGTTACTACATGATTCCATCTGTGTTATTTCTTAGTTTTGATGTCTTCACTATTATTCTACAATGTAGAAAATCATAAAAATTAAGAAAAACCCTTGAATGAATAGCTGTGTCCAAACGTATAATATATATATATATATATATTTATTTATTTATGTTTTTAAATAATAATATATATATATAAAAATGAAACACACACACAGAGGACCGTTGGGTTGCTCACCCCACAGGAGAAGATGTCTTGGATGTAGATGATGTAACACTGGGCCGCATCGTCAGACTCATTAAGCTGCTCGTGAAGTCTGTCAACATACATATGTATTAGGGAATATAAAAAAGTCTCAACACAGCATTAAGTGGACCCACACATATACATGCTTTGATGTCCATACTTTGCCAGTTTCAGTAGAGCCATTCTCTCCACGTCCCCCACAGAGTATGCCCTCCAGTAACACTGGACAAAAAGGAAGAATAGAAAAATGACAGATCACAGCAGTGGTTCAAATATTACATTAAAATCTACAGGAAAATGAAAAATAATGGCAGAGAGAATGCTGCTGTTGCTAACCTTCTTTGCCTCAACGTGTTGTGAGAGTTTCTCGTAGCTCTCTCCCAAAGCAACCAGCATACGAGAGTCATTGGGCCTGAGGGCCACAGTGACACGTCATTCACACTACAGTATGTAAGGATTTGGTAATAGACTTTACTACATGATACCAAGCACCCACTGACAACAGAACCCTCTACCTTGGTTTTTACTCAAACACACACCTGAGCTGGTGGGCCTTTCGATAGTAGTAAAGACAATAGAATGGCATCTTGAGGATCTCATAGGTCTGTCCCAGGCCATACCAGGCACGGTAGTCTCGTTTGTTCACTTCTATAGCGTGCCTGATCAACAAAGAAAACATACACAGAAATAGAAAACCATGGAGCACAACTCTCTCAGACCCATAGGATCAGCAATGCCAGTGTGGTGTGCACCAGTTATTTCTTTATATTACCCTTAAAACCACTACTATTTTGAATGTTGTAGCTATAAATTGTCCTGTTTGAAATAGCCCTAGCAAACTTCACATTTCTCAAGTAAAAACTACTTATCGTTACTATCGATATCAGTAAAATGTCCTCGATAAATGACTGGTTCGGTCAGTATCCATAATTTTTGGTTTATTGTCCCAGCTCTAAGCCATGCCATAGTGGAGTGTCAGTCTGACCTGTAGGCCTGGATGGCAGCGGGCCATAGTGGAGTGTCAGTCTGACCTGTAGGCCTGGATGGCAGCGGGCCATAGTGGAGTGTCAGTCTGACCTGTAGGCCTGGATGGCAGCGGGCCATAGTGGAGTGTCAGTCTGACCTGTAGGTCTGGATGGCAGAGGGCCATAGTGGAGTGTCAGTCTGACCTGTAGGCCTGGATGGCAGCGGGCCATAGTGGAGTGTCAGTCTGACCTGTTGGCCTGGATGGCAGCGGGCCATAGTGGAGTGTCAGTCTGACCTGTAGGCCTGGATGGCAGCGGGCCATAGTGGAGTGTCAGTCTGACCTGTAGGCCTGGATGGCAGCGGGCCATAGTGGAGTGTCAGTCTGACCTGTTGGCCTGGATGGCAGCGGGCCATAGTGGAGTGTCAGTCTGACCTGTAGGCCTGGATGGCAGCGGGCCATAGTGGAGTGTCAGTCTGACCTGTAGGTCTGGATGGCAGCGGGCCAGAGTGGAGTGTCAGTCTGACCTGTAGGCCTGGATGGCAGCGGGCCATAGTGGAGTGTCAGTCTGACCTGTTGGCCTGGATGGCAGCGGGCCATAGTGGAGTGTCAGTCTGACCTGTAGACCTGGATGGCAGCGGGCCATAGTGGAGTGTCAGTCTGACCTGTAGGTCTGGATGGCAGCGGGCCAGAGTGGAGTGTCAGTCTGACCTGTAGGTCTGGATGGCAGCGGGCCAGAGTGGAGTGTCAGTCTGACCTGTAGGTCTGGATGGCAGCGGGCCAGAGTGGAGTGTCAGTCTGACCTGTAGGTCTGGATGGCAGCGGGCCAGAGTGGAGTGTCAGTCTGACCTGTAGGTCTGGATGGCAGCGGGCCAGAGTGGAGTGTCAGTCTGACCTGTAGGTCTGGATGGCAGCGGGCCAGAGTGGAGTGTCAGTCTGACCTGTAGGTCTGGATGGCAGCGGGCCAGAGTGGAGTGTCAGTCTGACCTGTAGGTCTGGATGGCAGCGGGCCAGAGTGGAGTGTCAGTCTGACCTGTAGGTCTGGATGGCAGCGGGCCAGAGTGGAGTGTCAGTCTGACCTGTAGGTCTGGATGGCAGCGGGCCAGAGTGGAGTGTCAGTCTGACCTGTAGGTCTGGATGGCAGCGGGCCAGAGTGGAGTGTCAGTCTGACCTGTAGGTCTGGATGGCAGCGGGCCAGAGTGGAGTGTCAGTCTGACCTGTAGGTCTGGATGGCAGCGGGCCAGAGTGGAGTGTCAGTCTGACCTGTAGACCTGGATGGCAGCGGGCCATAGTGGAGTGTCAGTCTGACCTGTAGGCCTGGATGGCAGCGGGCCATAGTGGAGTGTCAGTCTGACCTGTAGGCCTGGATGGCAGCGGGCCAGAGTGGAGTGTCAGTCTGACCTGTAGGCCTGGATGGCAGCGGAGGTGTTCTTCATCTCCATGTACTCGTGGCCCATCAGAGTCCAGGCCCCCAGGCAGCGAGGGTTCAGCTTCAGAGCCCTCTGGAAGTACAGCGCTGCCTTTTCATGTTGCGACCGCAGGCTGTAGTAGTTACCTACACACAGGACAGACAGAATGCACTGGTTAAAAACATAACATATCACTTGTAGGTAGAGTTGGTTGTACTTCTTAAGTCATGAAAGGTCTGTCTGTGATTACTGAACATAGTAAAGAGTTCTGGTAAGTGGGTTTATGTCCGGCTTTGACTTGAGAAGAGGTGTGGTTTTCCCATCCTGCTTTTTTTTTTCAGTCCTGTTTAGCTGTGTAATGGCAGAATCCTTACCGATGACACAGCAGGTTTCTACCCTGTACTTGTCTATCTCCACCAGGTTGTGGGCCAGGTAGCTGAGCTCTGGCTTCATGCTCTGTGGAAACACAACAGACAGTCAGACATGTTCATAAAGACGAAGCCCGACAGATGGAGACAGTCAAGTAAGTGGGGTCTCACACGGACGTATAGCAGGTTGGAGAACGTGTCCATGTTCTCAATGCGAAAGGGATCCTGCTCCCGCAACTCATTGAACAGAGCCAGAGCCTGGTCAATATCTATGACAAAGAAAAGCATAGGTGTGAAACTGAATAGAGGAAAGAAAATACCTAGCAGAATGTTTCTTCATATTACTTTATTGACTTGACAGACCTCGGATGTTGTGGTAGGCCACAGCAATCTGTGAGATGATATACGTGCTCTTGGAGAAGCCGGACTCAATCAGACTCTGGTATTTCTGCAGGGCCTCTTTGATCATCTGCAGCTCTGTGTACATGTGGGCCATGAAGAAGTCTCTGATCCAGCAGTCTGGCAGAGACAGGGACTTCAGCTGATGAGAGGAGCCACAAGTATATCATTGTAATATTCTATATAAATTCATTGACATGTAATGTAGTCCAGTAGATCTGGGAACTACTGTAGTGGGTACAGAGGAGAAATTATCTGTGTGAGTTGTGTGTGTGTGTGTGTGTGTGTGTATTACCATGTCAATGTTGGTGATGAGGTTACAGAGCTCCAGCCACGCTCCCCAGTGTAGAGGTAAGGCATGGGTCGCCTCCACAAACACATCTACCGCCTCCTTCAGTAGATCCAGCTTCCGCAGAACCACCCCATACCTGCACACACGCGCAGGTTTGTGAGGTTAAAGACTCACTGTACACGTATATGGGGGAGGTTGTCAAAGACCTGGCCGTGGGGTGCCAGGACAACAACCTCTCCCTCAATGTGATCAAGACAAAGGAGATGATTGTGGACTACAGGAAAAAGAGGACCGAGCACGCCCCCATTCTCATCGACAGGGCTGCAGGGGAGCAGGTTGAGAGCTTCAAGTTCCTTGGTGTTCACATCACCAACAAACTAGAATGGTCCAAGCACACTAAGACAGTTGTGAAGAGGGCACGACAAAGCCTATTCCCCCTCAGGAAACTGAAAAGGTTTTGCATGGGTCCTCAGATCCTGACTGGTTGCATCACTGCCTGGTATGGAAACTACTCGGCCTCCGACTGCAAGGCACTACAGAGGGTAGTGCGTACGGCCCAGTACATCACTGGGGCCAATCTTCCTGCCATCCAGGACCTCTATATCATGCCGTGTCAGAGGAAGGCCCTAAAAATTGTCAAAGACTCCAGCCACCCTAGTCATAGACTGTTCTCTCTGCTACCGCACGGCAAACGGTACCGGAGCGACAAGTCAAGGTCCAAAAGGCTTCTTAACAGCTTCTACCCCTCAAGCCACAAGACTCCTGAACAGCTAATCAAAGGGCTACCCAGACCCCTCTTTTACTCTGCTGCTACTCTCTGTTTATAATCTATGCATAGTCACTTTAACTCTGCCTACATGTGCATATTACCTCAACTAACCGGTGCCCCTGCACACTGACTCTGTACCGGTATCCTCTGTATATAGCCTCACTTGTTATTTTACTGCTGCTGTTTAATTATTGGTTACTTTCATTTTCTTTTTTTACTTAACACTTATTTACATTTTTAAAGCATTGTTGGTTAAGGGCTTGTAAGTAAGCATTTCACTGTAAGGTCTACACCTGTTGTAGTCAGCACATGTGACAAATGACATTTTATTTTGATTTGAGTGTGTGTGATAGTGCAAGGTGCTTACAGGTACAGAGTGAATCCGTCCAGCTCTCCAGCACTGTGCTTCTTACTCAGCTCCACCCTCAGCTCCCGCAGAGCCTCGTTACGCACCTGACCTTTCTCCAGAGGCCCTGCAGCCAATCACAGCAGGCAAAAACAACCAATCAAGACATTGAACTCTGTCCTGAGACACATTTTGATTTAGGTGGCATTGATGCTTTTATTTGGTGGCATAGAAAGCTTAGCTCCTCACCCAAGCTGTCCACAGTCTCATCATCTTTCTTCTTTTCTCCAGACTGGAAACCAAGGAAACAGATCAGTGTCAGAATTTGACAACATCCCTGAAATGACAGGCTACATTGGATGGCCGCCATTGAGGAGTTGCAAGTATTCAGGACAATTGTATTGTCTCTATTCCCATTGTGACAACTAGATTTCTAGAGGTGATGTTGCTGTGAATGCTGAAACACCATCTCACCAGATAGCGAGAGTACATGTACAGGAAGTATGCTTTCTGGCTGCGGCAACCGCGAAGGAAGTAGGCAGCACGGTCATACTCTTTCAGGTCAAAGTAGGACTTGGCCAGGCCAAGAGCATCCAGGTCCTGAGCATCCTCCTACAACCAGGATGACAGAGAGGTAACAGAGATTGTACATATCACTCAAATGGCCTCCAATTCAAAAACATAAGCAACTTGTTCATGCATTAACAAGGAAAATATTATCTTTAGCCACAAACCTCAGTAAAAGTTGCCGATGGAGGTAATTCATTCTTGGGAAGGGGTTCCAAGGCAAATGCCAACTCTGAAGCCCTAAAATAAATGTCACACAACCATCGGTGATATCACTGACGTAGTTAACGCAATGTTTTATCAACTTCAATACGAACCTGTATTAAGAAAATAAGAGCCTGAACCGGTCTGAAAAAAACAGGCTAGATTTGACAAGACTTGCAAGTTAATCGTTAGCTAGCTAGCTAGCATTAGCAAGCTAGCTAACAACTGTGAGTTCACCAACTGAAGCTATTCTTCACTGAAATAAATACAATGATCAAGAATAGAGCTTCTTACCATTTCACGCTATGTACAAGTCCTCTTTCTTTACAAAGCGATATCACAGAGATCAGCTGTTTTTTTATTTGAACTAAATCGCCAAACTCACTACACAAGGCCGCCATTTTTCATACCTTGATTGTACGTCATAAAAACACAAGCGATTGGACAGCATTAGGGCTAATCGATTTATAGCAATAGCTTTTCAGCTGTTTACCTGAAATTATTCTTTATAATGTAACAAAGTTTTAGAAATGAGTTGAAGTCTTCTAAGAATAGGCTACCTAAATATTTTTAAGTGAGATGGAAATCAATTACAATGCAGTTCAAAAATTATCCAGAAGGTGGCAGCCTGTACCACAGAACACGATGCATTTTGCTACAGTACTGTCAAGACAGCTAATTAGGTTTCCAGTATGTAGAATACATTTTTTTTGGACAGGCCTGATGGATACAGCACATTTGTCTGTAAATTTTCCAAATGTTGACAAAACAAAGATTTTATGGACAAATATTGATAATATCAAAGTACATTTTGAGTCACGGGATGACATGTATGGTCCTCCCACTACGATTTGGGAAAGCATGCCCTTTATTAGGCTACAGATTAAATACATTATGATGGACTTCACAGGGTGGTGAAAGTGCAGTGATGAGCTTGATGCTCCTTTCCAAAAAATATCGAGGGTCTTATGATGATCGATGCTTGGCTGCCATTTGACAAATAAAACGAATATTTGTCCATAATAATCTCAACATGTTGGCTACACATGCACTGTATCTGCAAACTGTTGTCTAGAGCCCACATGTCAATACCAGAATAGAAACATTCGCTATATAACGCAAAATGTTTTATTACAAAACCATCAATATAGATGGAAACCCAGTTAACTTATATGTTTTATTTGGTACATTTGAATTGAACTGCAAAAGTCATTTTTATGTGGACTATGTCATCAAGCACATACTTTTATAGGCAACAGGTCAATTTAATGGAAACACATCTCTGGTGGGAAAATGCGCATATTTTATTTATGCAGATTTTAGAATATTTGCATGAAAATTTGTCACCAATTGGATGGAAACCTAGCTACTGACAAACAGCAAGCAATTGAGGTACCACTCACAAAATCCCAGTTTACCCTCTACACTAACCCTTATGTCCCAGCCATGTTGAAATGGCATGTTGTGAAGGGCCAAATCATATGTAAAATTCACAGTGGCAAGCATCTGACAGGCACAACATGTACCTTTACTGTCCTCAAATCAAGTGGATATCAATGTGCCAGTACATGTGCCTTGACACATTGATTGGACCTTGCATTGAGGACAGAGAGCTTAAATGGCAAGGTACACATACTCCTGTTGTGCCTGTTCATGCTGTGCCTTCAGAATTGTACATATGAATTGTCCCTTCACAACTTGCCATCTCAACATTGCTGACTGAACGAGATCATAATGTATTTAGGCTCAAACATGACGCAAAACATCCTTGCCGTTGTCACTTTCTGAACAGACTGTTGCTATGATAACAGCTTGTATGAGTGTGTTTTGCCCACTGTGTCTCATGCTGCTAATCTGTAGTTTGCTATGTGGAGCACAGATCCTGGGGTTGGGGCATGTGGCAGCGGTATGGTTCTACCTGGGAGCCTCCTCTGGGAGAGCTGGGGAGGACAGACAACAGCTGGGACCATACTACTCTACCCTTGTACAGACAGGAAGAAAGAAAGAAAGAAAGAAAGAAAGAAAGAAAGAAAGAAAGAAAGAAAGAAAGAAAGAAAGAGTGACTGACATGTTTGATAGACCTACTAATTATTAAATATGTTGTGCTGCATGTGCATGCAACCCTTTTTATTGGCTATCTCTATAGACACATTTTTATTGGCTATTGGCTATCTTTTCGTGGAAATTTTTATTGGCTATCTCTCTATAGACACATTTTTCTTGCCAATTGGCTATCTCTCTATAGACACATTTTTCTTGCCAATTGGCTATCTCTCTACAGAACAGTGGTGGCCCGTCATTCAGGGCAGGTGGGGCTTTTTGAAAAATATATGTATATGTATTTTTTGCCTGTTTTGCATGTTATTTTGGCATTAATACGTGTCATATATCAGTTTGCAAACAATGTCAAAAAAAGGAATATATAATTGAGTTAATAAAGCCACATACAAACAGGCAGCTCCAAAATACAGGTGTTTCAGCCTAGCTCAGTGCTTTCTGTGGTGGTGGGGCAGACCAGCAGAAAATAGGAGCATTGCACCATGATTGGCTCAGCATTGCACCGTGATTGGCTCGGTATTCTATCACTCATGGGGACACTATGTCACCCACCTTCAGTAAGGGTAGACATCAAGAATGTGAGCCCTTTGGGTGCTGCCATAGAGTTACATTAGAAGTGCCCTTCCAAGAAGGCACAAGGTCATCACTTATATGTACTGTAGCTTTGATTGGACTGATCATGTCAACTTACTTTCACAATCTTAGCTAGCAGTCATCATCATGAATTAAGTCTACTGGCAAATCATTTTTAATCGGGGTGGCAGGTAGCCTAGTGGTTACAGTGTTGGACTAGTAACTGAAAGGTTGCAAGATCGAATCCCCGAGCTGACAAGGTAAAAATCTTTCATTCTGCCCCTGAACAAGGCAGTTAACCCACTGTTCCTAGGCTGTCATTGAAAATAAGAATTTGTTCTTAACTGACTTGCCTCATTAAATAAAGGTAAAATTTAAAAAATCCTTGTCATATGAAGATAAATAATGAAGAGAAAATATAGATTAAACATATCGGAGCTCATCGGCCATTGGACATAAACATTCCACAACAATTTGGAGATCGCAATTTCAACAATGAGTGGTTTGTAAGGAATTGGTGACAGTGGCTAACTGCAAGCATTGCAGCTGGGAAGTCGGGAATAAACAGCTCAAACTGGGAAATACGCTTTGAACGGTCATTCAACTCCGAATTGTAAATCCGGCATCTTTCTCTTTGATGACAAAATTTGCCCACGAAGGACCGCTGCGCCACTTTCCTGTTCAAGCACATCACAACAACGTGAGTCCAACAATGTCTTGTGCTGCTTCATAAATGATGTATGATGCCAGAGAGATATGTATCCTGTAGCTAAGAAAGTAATACTTATGTTGTGTAGTAAGCTGTTAGTAGGTCATGTGCCTCACCCTAATCATTTGGACTATTTTCACCAACGCGGTATTGTAAACACATCGTTCCTGGCCGGTGTGTGCTTGTTTGCAGACTTGTTTTGTACAGCTTTGACAGTGCTACTGATAGCAGTATACTGTAAGAACAACCCATATTCTGAATTCTGTTGCTGTACATTTCAAAAGTGCTGAACAAATAGTTATATTGACTACGTCCGTCGTCGCATTAATGTCTTAATTGAAATTATGGATAGCCTCTTATCCGCTTGTCATCCTCTTATGCCATAGTTTGTACATCTCAATTGTCAGTAGAAACCACATTTGTTTAAGCAAGTCAGCCATATAAGCTATGTTTTTTTTAAATGCAGTAAATGAGGCTGAATGAACTGTTTTGCTGCCAGACAA
Organism: Salvelinus alpinus; assembly: GCF_045679555.1. Taxonomy (NCBI): domain Eukaryota; kingdom Metazoa; phylum Chordata; class Actinopteri; order Salmoniformes; family Salmonidae; genus Salvelinus; species Salvelinus alpinus. Next base: position 32,234,810 of record NC_092109.1, on the reverse strand, counting down.
GGCTCCGCTGATAGCCAGTTGTAGCAGTGGTAAGGTGTTGGGACTGCTGTTGGGACAGCTTTATGTAGAACAGTTTGTGCAATTAATGTATTGTTTTTAATCTTTTTCTTTTCCCCCACCAAGATTTACATGCTAAAATTGCCACTGCTATAGACACATTTTTATTGGCTATTGGCTATCTCTCTATAGACACATTTGTATTGGCATCTGGCTATCTCTCTATAGACACATTTTTATTGGCTACTGGCTATCTCTGTATAGACACATTTTTATTGGCTACTGGCTATCTCTCGATAGACACATTTGTATTGGCCATTGGCTATCTCTCTATAGACATATAAAAAAAAAAGCAGAGAGCAGAGCACACCCCTTTTCTCTGTTTTGAGTTTTTTCTCAGTACACATCCCCTCAGTTGCTTCTCTCTCTCTCTCTCTCTAGTTCAAAAGCCATTTTAATACTGACAAGGTAATCAAGTATTGCCAGAGAGTTTACAAGTGCAACCACATGGCTCACTGAGCAGGTTGAACGAGGCACAATAAGACAGGTTATTTGCCCCATCCCTCTCTTCCTCCTCCTCCTCCACCCTTCCGCTTCCTTCTTCCCTTCCTCCTCTCTCTTTCTCTCTCAATTTATCCTTCTATCTCACACAAACACACACACACACTTGTGCCCTGCAGGTAGAGCAGTGAACTGCGTGAAGGAGTTGCTGAGACAGATTGCTGCGTAATTAAAAGGGACAGTGTGCCACTGATGTGCCATGCTCTCTGATGTGCTCCACAGAGCCCTGCACCATGGGTCCTAAAGCTGTGTACACGGAGGTAACCTCCCCTGCCACCTCCACCTTCTCACAGTATCTCTCAGTTGTACTCGCCGTGCCCTGCTCTCTGATGTGCTCCACAGAGCCCTGCACCATGGGTCCTAAAGCTGTGTACACGGAGGTAACCTCCCCTGCCACCTCCACCTTCTCACAGTATCTCTCAGTTGTACTCGCCTTTATTACACCTCCCAATTCTCTTTCATTTCAGATCCAATTTTTCTTCCCGTTCTCATCTAATGTAGCTCTGTATCCTCAGCTCTTCTCTTCTGGCAGTGTGGGGGGAGAGGGCACAAAGTATACAGTATATTCTATGCCACCACGTCTCTGAGCATTGTCAATGTGTTTGTGTATGAGTGTGTGAGATCCTACTGTATCAGCACAGTCCATCTCAGCCAGACCTGAGAGGCCGGGTGCAGGACCCTGTAATGAGGCGGTGATGATGTCGTCACTTTGGACTGAGGATAGCAGCCAAAAGCTTGGCCTCATTAGGGCAGCCACCACCTGAGCCCCTGGCTGCACCACAGAGACAGAGACCGAGCCTGGCCTGCAGACTGACTGACTGACTGACTGACTGACTGACTGACTGACTGACTGACTGACTGACTGAACTATTGTTTCCAAACACAACACTTGTCTCTGTTCTATTGTGTGGTTGTAGCCATTTTATTTTGAAGAGTATACACGCAAATGTGAATAATGACACACACCCACTTGGTGACAGGTAGTCGACACATCCTTTATGACAAGGTGCTGTATGACGTATTCCAGAGAGGTGTCAGGCAGGGGATAATGACTGAGACAGATGTTTAATGTCTAGGTATGGAGGCAGCCAGAGAGGGCGGCATGGAGGGAAGGGGGCCGTATTTAGGGCATGTGATTAATGTGCCCCCTGGGACAAGTGGGGGGTTGGTTGGATGGGGTGTAGTTGCAGGAGAAGTGTGATTGAGTTTTAACAGGGAAAAACATCCAATGGTAAACCTAAAATGAAAAATATGATGGGGGTTAGGTATCAATGGAGTATATCACTGATATAATACATTCACTTTTCCAGTAAATGCATCTCACATATGGAATAGCTCAGTCAACACCCCAAGGTTATTATTTCCTGTAATGTGATATAATCCCTTGTTTTGGTCCCTTGTTGAGGACTGTGGGTTTTGATAGGCTGCTCACAGATGGCCATGTAGCTTAGAGGTTGTCTGGTGGTTACAATAAGGAATCAAGGAATAAATCCTGGTTATACATTACATTAAATCAGTCAGCTCATCACAATTTTTATGTGAAAGAACCAACCTTCCCCCTCAGATTTAATTAAACCAAGTCTTTGATAATTTCATATTGTATGTAACTCACTGGGTCTTGTGTGTATGAGAGTGTGAGTCTAGCAGCATGACAGTCCACTTTAACTTAATTCCCAAACAGATGTAACCAATCAGGTGTACTGAGGAGCCCCAAGCCCAGGGAGCAGCCGGACAGAGAGAGAGAGATAATAGAGATAGAGAGAGAGAGAGAGATAGAGAGAAGAGAATGAGAGAGAGCAGAGCAGGGTGAGGAGAAGGGTGGGAGAGGAGTCATCATTCTGTCCCCTGCCCAGCCTCTCTTTAGCTCTATCCCCTCCTCCATAATCCCTATGTCAGCATGAACGAATATCGAGAGGTAAACAGACACAGAGATATATATATGTACTGACTGACTGACTGACAATATATATATATACAGTGGGGAGAACAAGTATTTGATACACTGCCGATTTTGCAAGTTGTCCTACTTACAAAGCATGTAGAGGTCTGTAATTTTTATCATATGTACACTTCAACTATGAGAGACGGAATCTAAAACAAAAATCCAGAAAATCACATTGTATAATTTTTAAGTAATTAATTTGCATTTTATTGCATGACATAAGTATTTGATCACCTACCAACCAGTAAGAATTCCGGCTCTCACAGACCTGTTAGTTTTTCTTTAAGAAGCCCTCCTGTTCTCCACTCATTACCTGTATTAACTGCACCTGTTTGAACTCGTTACCTGTATAAAAGACACCTGTCCACACACTCAATCAAACAGACGCCAACCTCTCCACAATGGCCAAGACCAGAGAGCTGTGTAAGGACATCAGGGATAAAATTGTAGACCTGCACAAGGCTGGGATGGGCTACAGGACAATAGGCAAGCAGCTTGGTGAGAAGGCAACAACTGTTGGCGCAATTATTAGAAAATGGAAGAAGTTCAAGATGACGGTCAATCACCCTCGGTCTGGGGCTCCATGCAAGATCTCACCTCGTGGGGCATCAATGATCATGAGGAAGGTGAGGGATCAGCCCAGAACTACATGGCAGGACCTGCCCAATGACCTGAAGAGAGCTGGGACCACAGTCTCAAAGAAAACCATTAGTAACACACTACGCCGTCATGGATTAAAATCCTGCAGTGCACGCAAGGACCCCCTGCTCAAGCCAGCGCATGTCCAGGCCCGTCTGAAGTTTGCCAATGACCATCTGGATGATCCAGAGGAGGAATGGGAGAAGGTCATGTGGTCTGATGAGACAAAAATAGAGCTTTTTGGTCTAAACTCCACTCGCCGTGTTTGGAGGAAGAAGAAGGATGAGTACAACCCCAAGAACACCATCCCAACCGTGAAGCATGGAGGTGGAAACATCATTCTTTGGGGATGCTTTTCTGCAAAGGGGACAGGACGACTGCACCGTATTGAGGGGAGGATGGATGGGGCCATGTATCGCGAGATCTTGGCCAACAACCTCCTTCCCTCAGTAAGAACATTGAAGATGGGTCGTGGCTGGGTCTTCCAGCATGACAACAACCCGAAACATACAGCCAGGGCAACTAAGGAGTGGCTCCGTAAGAAACATCTCAAGGTCCTGGAGTGGCCTAGCCAGTCTCCAGACCTGAACCCAATAGAAAATCTTTGGAGGGAGCTGAAAGTCCGTATTGCCCAGCGCCAGCACCGAAACATGAAGGATCTGGAGAAGGTCTGTATGGAGGAGTGGGCCAAAATCCCTGCTGCAGTGTGTGCAAACCTGGTCAAGAACTACAGGAAACGTTTGATCTGTGTATTTGCAAACAGAGGTTTCTGTACCAAATATTAAGATCTGCTTTTCTGATGTATCAAATACTTATGTCATGCAATAAAATGCAAATTAATTACTTAAAAATTATACAATGTGATTTTCTGGATTTTTGTTTTAGATTCCGTCTCTCACAGTTGAAGTGTACCTATGATAAAAATTACAGACCTCTACATGCGTTGTAAGTAGGAAAACCTGCAAAATCGGCAGTGTATCAAATACTTGTTCTCCCCACTGTATGTCACGACTTCTGCCGAAGTTGGCCCCTCTCCTTGTTTGGGCGGCGTTCGGCGATCGACGTCACCGGCTTTCTAGCCATCGCCGCTCCATTTTTCATATGTCCATTTGTTTTGTCTTGTTCCATACACACCTGGTTTTCATTCCCTAATCACACTGAATGTATTTAGTCCTCTGTTCCCCTCCATGTCTTTGTGTGAAAAAAAATTATGTTATGTGGGTATTGTCACGCGCCAGACATTTGTTTATGTTCCGTGTTTTGGGCAGAATCACCTGTACAACTACCAAAGATTATTATTCCAAAGCTATATAGCAAACACTCTGGAAAACAACAGAAACCTGAAAACACCATCCAACCTGGAACTGAGTGAGTAATGTTTAGTCTGAAGCTATATTTTATTTCCAAAAGCCAAGAAGAAAAATACATTACATTACTTTATAAGGACTGAATGCTAAATTAAGGCCGCCAAGCTTGATACAGCTTCAATTAGCACTGATGTGTCAAGTGAGAGGTGTCAAAGTCCTTCAGCCGAACAATGGCAGGAGAGTCGCACAGTCTACTCCAACTAAATGGAGAGGCCTTAGAAGCTGCCTCCCGCTGTTCAGAGGTAATTAAAATACAGTGCCCTGTGTATGTAAAGAACGATAAGGCAAGAAAAGATCACAAAATGAAGCTCCTTATGGAAAATCAAGAGACTCTTTTTGCTGACTATTGTAAAAATGGGAACATCCGCAACCTCATCTTCCACACAGACGATCCCCTGGCATGGCACAGTGCTATATTAGCACACTACCCCTCTGTTAAGTGGGGGGGGGGGTGTGTTACCGAGGGGTGGAAACTCAGGATACTAGACAACGAGGACTCTGAGTCAGCTAATATAAGTCTGGAACAGTATTGGTACAGGGCAACCCCAAACAGTTTCAGCTGGACTTTCACCTACTCAAAGAATTAGCTCAGCAGGAGAAGCTCTCCCTTGAGAAAGATACCCCCACCCCGAGCAGGTCAGACCAGAACTCTTCATTATATAACCCCACAGACGAGCAACCCCAAGTGGAAAGTCAACCTCCCAGCACAGAGCACTACTCCCTCATTGAAATGAAGGATACATTTAACCAGCTGGAAGTAAAGTAGGTCGAGCTGGATCAGCAGGTGATTACACTCCAGTCAGCACAGACCCAGAGCTGGATAGAGACATCCAGCTGCACTCTGGACTGGTGAGAACTTCAACAGGAGAAAAAGCAGGAGCAGGAGAAGAACAGAGCACTAGAGGAGAGAATCAGACTGCTGGAGGAGAGGGTGAGGGGGATGGCGTGTGACCGAGAACAACCCACTAGAGAGGTGGCCGTCCCTACAGAGAAGCCAGCAGAACAGCCCACCTCAGCTCCCGACAAAAGTCTCGACACCACAGCAGAACAGTCCACCCCAGACCCTGATCACGTCGACATCACAGAGGGACAGACAAATGAAGAACCCAAAACCCAGTGGATCTCACCCCCTCTGAGCACCCCCCTGTCAGCCACCCTGATAGCCCTCCTGACAACCCCCCCACACCCACTGAGAACATACACAAGACACAGATTGTTCTCCTTATGACTCAAATGGGAAATATATACAAGAAAAAAAACTTTTTCCCAAACACCCAGCATTCTGTCAGAGAACCAACTAGGTTATCCTAGCCACATAATAATACACACAGGCACAAACAACCTGAGAGCACAGCAGGAAAGGGTGGCCACAGTATTCAAGGGAGTGATTGAAAAAGCTTCTTCTACTTTCCCCAATGCACAAGTGGTTATATCCACCCTGCTACCAAGAAAATACTTCCACCCTGCTACCATACAGGGGGTAAATGCAAGTATTTCCCTTGACTGTGTCTCAAAACCAAATGTTTACCTGACTCACCACTCCACCCTGGACTTGAACAGCCTTTATGACCAGGTCCAAGGCAGCAGTGCCCACCTTCGCCCGGACCCTAAAGGACATCGCTCTCAAACGCAGCCCCAACACTTCACACAGGAGCAACAGATCAATAGACATCGCGTCCAGACCAGTGAGACACTCTCCCAGACCTGCGGAGACATTGTCATCCTACAAGAAACATGGTATAGAGGAGACAGACCCACTGGTTGCCCTCTTGGTTACAGAGAGCTGGTAGTCCCATCCACCAAAACTACCAGATATGAAACAGGGAAGGGACTCTGGGGGTATGCTAATTTGGTATAGAGCAGACCTAACTCACTCCATTAAATTAATCAAAACAGGAACATTTTACATTTGGCTAGAAATTCAAAAGGAAATGATTTTAACAGAGAAAAATGTCTTCCTGTGTGCTACCTATCCCCACACTAGAATCCCCATACTTTAATGAAGACGGCTTCTCCATCCTGGAGGGGTAAATCAATCATTTCCAGGCCCAGGGTCATGTACTAGTCTGTGGTGACCTAAATGCCAGAACCGGACAAGAACCTGACACCCTCAGCTGTCACCTGCCTGGAGGTGACAGCATTCCCTCCCCCATATGCTCCCCTAGGCACAACTATGACAACATAACCAACAAAAACAGGTCACAACTCCTGCAGCGCTGTCGCACGCTGGGTATGTACGTAGTCAATGGTAGGCTTCGAGGGGACTCCTATGGTAGGTACACATATAGCTCATCTCTTGGCAGTAGTACTGTAGACTACTTTATCACTGACCTCAACCCAGAGTCTCTCAGAGCGTTCACAGTCAGCCCACTGACACCCCTATCAGATCACAGCAAAATCACAGTCTACTTGAACAGAACAATACTCAATTGTGAGGCATCAAAGCCAAAGGAACTGAGTAATATTAAGAAATGCTATAAATGGAATGAATGTAGTGTAGAAACCTACCAAAAACAATTAGGCAACAACAAATTCAATCCCTTTTAGACAACTTCCTGGACAAAACGTTCCACTGTAATAGTGAAGGTGTAAACTTAGCAGTAGAAAATCTTAACAGTATATTTGACCTCTGTTTCCCTGTCAAATCTAAACATTTCAAACAGAAAACCAGGGGAAATGAACAACAAGGACAAATGGTTTGATGAAGAATGCAAAAACCTAAGAAAGAAATTGAGAAACCTGTCCAACCAAAAACATAGAGACCCAGAAAACCTGAGTCTACGCCATTCACTATGGTGAATCACTAAAACAATACAGAAATACACTACGGAAAAAGAAGGAACAGCACGTCAGAAATCAGCTCAATGTAATTGAAGAATCCATAGACTCTAAATTGGAAAACACTAAACAAACAACAACATGAAGAATGATCTATCCAAAATGGAGATGTATGGGTAAAACACTTCTCCAATCTTTTGGGTTCTATAACAAAGAACAAACAGCAAAAACATATACATGATCAAATACAAATCTTAAAATCAACTATTAAAGACTACCAGAACCCACTGGATTCTCCAATTACCTTGAATGAACTACAGGACAAAATAAAAACTCTCCAATCCAAAAAGGCCTGTGGAGTTGATAGTATCCTCAATGAAATGATAAAATATACAGACAACAAATTCCAATTGGCTATACTAAAACTCTTAAACATCATCCGTAGCTCTGGCATCTTCCCCAATATTTGGAACCAAGGACTGGTCTCCCCAATCCACAAAATTGGAGACAAATTTAACCCCAATAACTACCGTGGGATTGGCGTCAAAAGCAACCTTGGGAAAATCCTCTGCATTATCATTAACAGCAGACTCGTACATTTCCTCAGTGAAAACAATGTACTGAGCAAAGGTCAAATTGGCTTTTTAACAAATTACTGTACGACAGACCACGTATTCACCCTGCACACCCTAATTGACAAACAAAGAAACCAAAACAAAGGCAAAGTCTTCTCATGCTTTGTTGATTTCAAAAAAGCCTTCAACTCAATTTGGCACGAGTGTCTGCTATACAAATTGATGGAAAGTGGTGTTGGGGGAAAAACATCCGACATTATAAAATCCATGTACACAAACAACAAGTGTGTGGTTAAAATAGGCAAAAAACACACACATTTATTCCCACAGGGCCGTGAGGTGAGACAGTGATGCAGCTTAAGCCCCACCCTCTTCAACATATATCAACAAATTGGCGAGGGCACTAAAACAGTCTGCAGCACCCGGCCTCACCCTACTAGAATCTGAAGTCAAATGTCTACTGTTTGCTGATGATATGGTGCTTCTGTAACCAACCAAGGAGGGCCTACAGCAGCACCTAGATCTTCTGCACAGATTCGGCTAGACCTGGGCCCTGACAGTAAATCTCAGTAAGACCAAAATAATGGTGTTCCAAAAAAGGTCCAGTCGCCAGGACCACAAATACAAATTCCATCTAGACACCGTTTCCCTAGAGCACATAAAAAACTATACATACCTTGGCCTAAACATCAGCGCCACAGGTAACTTCCACAAAGCTGTGAACAATATGAGAGACAAGGCAAGAAGGGAATTCTATGCCATCAAAAATGAACATAAAATTCGACATACCAATTAGGATCTGGCTAAAAATACTTGAATCAGTTATAGAACCCATTACCCTTTATGGTTTTGAGGTCTGGGGTCCGCTCACCAACCAAGAATTCACAAAATGGGACAAATAGAAATAGACTCTGCATGCAGAAACACCAAATAATGCATGCAGAGCAGATTTAGGCTGATACCCACTAATTATCGAAATCCAGAAAAGAGCCGTTAAATTCTACAACCACCTAAAAGGAAGCGATTCCCAAACCTTCCATAACAAAGCCATCAACTACAGAGAGATGAACCTGGAGAAGAGTCCCCTAAGCAAGCTGGTCTTGGGGCTCTGTTCACAAACACAAATAGAGCCCCAGGACAGCAACACAGTTAGACCCAACCAAATCATGAGATAACAAAAAGATAATTACTTGACACATTGGAAAGAATTAAACAGAGCAAACTAGAACGCTATTTGGCCCTAAACAGAGAGTGTACAGTGGCAGAATACCTGACCACTGTGACTGACCCAAAATTAAGGAAAGCTTTGACTATGTACAGACTCAGTGAGCATAGCCTTGCTATTGAGAAAGGCACCCGAAGGCACACTGCCCACAAAATGAGGTGGAAACTGAGCTGCACTTCTGAACCTCCTGCCAAATGTATGGCCATATTACAGACACAAATTTCCCTCAGATTACACAGATCCACAAAGAATTCAAAAACAAACCCGATTTTGATAAACTCCCATATATACTGGGTAAAATACCACAGTGTACCATCACAGCAGCAAGATGTGTGACCTGTTGCCACAAGAACTTCTGTCCCCTGCCCAGATTCTTGGAAGGTAATTTTGGATGTTCAACTAAAACAGCTTTGAGATGGCACATAATGGAATTTTCACATTACCGAATCACAACGATTGTTGAATAATCTAGGACACTGAAGGCTGTGTAAACATTCATAATGTACACTAATAGTTTTCTGGAGCAAATGATGTCTTGGGATTACTACTCATTCAATGAACCCTGACCTGACATTACTCAAATCCAGCAGAGACGCACGCTTATTCAATGCTTAGCAGAGAAAGTTACATTACCCTATCCTAATAAGGATGGAATTCATCACTTTCACTAGAGTTTAGCCAGGGCTTTCTCACAACAATACATTTTGCAAGCAGAGTGAATTCAATGAGTATTTGAGTACAATAATATTAAAGATTATTCCCATGGTAACCTTGTATCAATTAACTGCTCCTCTTTTAGAAATATAATTTCCCCCCAATGTTATGCTCCAATCAAGTGAATCAACTGCTACTTCACATCTTATAAGAGCATGTGCTAATGTTGACATTTCAGAGTTGTTTGTAACGTAGGAAATCTAATTTACAATGTGGGAAACAAAGACGTGAAAAGCTTTCAGAAGATGGCTGTGAATAGTATCTTCTGACTTAGCCTGCTTTGGGGTTTTGTTTTGCAAGTGAACAAAGTCTTGCTGTTTTTCTGTTGAAGCAAAAAGCTCAGGAAGCCGTTTACTCTAGCCTCATACAACATCATTGCCACAGATACATTTACTGTATATGGCAGGGGCACAATGGGAGCTGATTGCAAAAACATCAAGAATGTTCCTGAGTGATGAAAACAAGTCATATAACTACAGACATTGAAGAAGACAATGAAACTGGCAATTGTTGACAATGGGACAGAGAGGCTAGAAGAGCTCAGTCGAGATGAAAGCAGAGATTACAAGTCAAGAGAAATGCAATAAAGATGAAAACAATAGCTTTACAATTTAACAGTTGAGTATAGCGCAATAATGAATACAAATCAAAAGCTCTTTAGGTGTGGGTTTGATAGTGAAGACGATGTGTTTGTGCCTGGTAACAGTACAAGGCTGCTGAATGCTCTATTCAAACAGAGCTGATGACAGTAAAGGAGAGGGAAAGATGGGTAAGTGATAGAATTCTGGGAGACCTTCTGACGTGACAAATGAAGCCATGATGCTCCTACTGTGACAAATGAAGCCAAAATGCTCCTGACATGACAAATGAAGCCATGATGCTCCTGACGTGACAAATGAAGTCATGATGCTCCCGACGTGACATAGGGTGGAATATGTTAAAATGCTGCAGTATGTGGCTCTAGTTTGCAGCCCAAGCTACAGGAAAGAGTCCGTCCTTGATTAAATAAATATAAGGATCTATTTTTCATCCTTACATATCCTTTAGCATGACCACAGGCATGTATTATTTTCTCTCTGCGCCCCCCTCCCTTGTCTCCTCCTTCTCCTGTCTTTTCCTAGGATCCCTCCCTTCTCTCTCAGTGGAGTGAATTAGCAAAAAGAGTACACTAATAAAAGTGTCCAGGGGAAGCTGGCTGATTAAATTAGTGTAGATAGGACCGTCCGTCTCCTGGCTAATCTGGAACGCTATCTGCCGGCCAATGCATTAGGACCATTAACTGTAGCGCGCTGGAGTGTGTGCTGGGCTGCTACTTGCCTGCCTCCCTGTCCCATCTCCAAATCTGCCCCCCCCCCCCCAGGACCAGCTGATATGATCCATTACTGTCAGTCAGCCTCATATCCTTCTAATTGCTGTAGATAGGAGCTTGCTGCTGCTGGTAAAAAATAAACCAGTAGCCCCCTCTATTTATTTTAGCACGATGATATAGGAACCATAATTGGAAGGCTACAAACAAAGCCCAGCAACAGTCTCTCTGCTTGCTTGCACCTGTACTGCAACAACATGACTCCACTAAATTGAACGAGACCTGGGAACGGAACCAGAATACATACATCTAGATTATCAGGTTAAATGTAATTGTTGAGATGATAAATCGTGACTTGAGATGACATCATGACTTGAGATGCCAAATCATGACTTGAGATGACAAATCTTATAAGTGGAGGGAACAGCTTAGGCCTGTTGTAGTTAAAGGTTGGCAGGTTGTGTACATGTGGACGTGTGTGTTTAGGTGAAGGGGAATGGGAATGGGAATGGGAATGAGAATGGGCTCTGGTGACTGGTGGCCCTAGAGATCGGGGCAATGGGCTGAAGTGGGAGAGAAAGCTAGTGTTGATTCATCCCTGCTCTGAAATGTTGCAGAAATCAGTGCAACATGACATCTAGAAATGTGAAGTGGAGCAGAGGTCAGAAGGATAGGTTTTTGATTTATCATTTGCTTGGAAGTCTTTTCGTTCAATCTCCCCATCCTCTACCCTGACCTCTAACTATTCCATAGCGATCTAAAAAGCCCAGCTAACCTCCCTGGGGTTGCAGGTCAGCGTACAGTATGTCTGCAGTGTGCTGACGTTGAACAGAGCAGAGCAGGGGAGCATTGTGTATATCTGAGCCCTGGCAACACAACACTGACTCATTGAGGTACCAACCCACATGACATCATCCAATCCCCACTCTCTTGCCTCTGGATCTCACCTAAACTCACAAACACACACACACTCCCGTTGTCTGACATGTCTCCTTACATCATCACACACGCACTCTCCCTAACAAATGTGACACGAAGCCATTGTAATCTTAGTAGAAGATGGTGTGGAAGATGGCTCCGACATACATGGCAGCTCTGCTTCTAGCTCCTAGAAGTGTGTGTTACTGTGTGTGTTATTTTACAAGCATTTCACTACACCAGCAATAACATCTGCTAGTATGTGACCAGTCAAATTGGATTTGATTTGATCTTGCTCACCCCCTCGCCGTGCGTACTGATGCTGTCCACCTTGCCCTCTCTGTGTTATTTATTCCCTGTATCAGTGTTTTGTTTATTCACAGCAGCCATGTAAGTGATCAGGGAGTCTGTGGCGGTGTGCAGTGACAACCAGAGCCGGTGATATCCAGCCTATTAACTTGTTGACACTTTGGGGTCAGGCTGACGCTGGGCTAATGTCGAGTGTGACAGAGTGGAACCTCTTCATTATCCCACTGTATTGTTCTCATTGCTGAGGGCTTGCTCACTGGCTCTCCTCTCTCTCTTCTCTTTCTCTCTCTCTCCTTCTGTCTCTCTCTCTAACTATTTTTCTCTCTCTCCATTCATCCATGCCCCTCTCATCTCTCTGACTAGCTAAAAGTGAGCGTCTGTCTGCCAGGTACTCTTTTTTAACTCACTTTTTCCACTTTCCCTCTTTTCCATCCAACCCATCTTTTTTCCTCTCTCCATCCCTCCCTGAGTCTCTCTATCATTTCAGTCCCTTATTTCCTCATCTTTTGCTCACCTACTTGCCCTCGTTTTGCTTATTCTCATTTTGCTTTTCCCGTCAGTCTGCTCTCTACCCTGGGACGGTCCCGTCAGTCTGCTCTCTACCCTGGGACGGTCCCGTCAGTCTGCTCTCTACCCTGGGACGGTCCCGTCAGTCTGCTCTCTACCCTGGGACGGTCCCGTCAGTCTGCTCTCTACCCTGGGACGGTCCCGTCAGTCTGCTCTCTACCCTGGGACGGTCCCGTCAGTCTGCTCTCTACCCTGGGACGGTCCCGTCAGTCTGCTCTCTGCCCTGGGACGGTCCCGTCAGTCTGCTATCTACCCTGGGACGGTCCCGTCAGTCTGCTCTCTACCCTGGGACGGTCCCGTCAGTCTGCTCTCTACCCTGGGACGGTCCCGTCAGTCTGCTCTCTACTCTGGGACGGTCCCGTCAGTCTGCTCTCTACCCTGGGACGGTCCCGTCAGTCTGCTCTCTACCTTGGGACGGTCCCGTCAGTCTGCTCTCTACCCTGGGACGGTCCCGTCAGTCTGCTCTCTGCACTGCTCCCCCTCTGTAATTTGTACATATTTTTCTCTCCTCCTGACCTAAACACTCTCTCTATTTGTCTGCAATTTTCTCTCTTTCTCTTCCTCTCTCCTCTTGGTGCAACACAAAACACTCACTTGGAGGTCTGATAACAATCTCACCCCAGCCTGCTCTCCAAACCCCCTGTCCCAAAGCCTTCTCCAGAATTCCAAACCCTAATGCTTTATTGTGACTGGCTGCATGTCTGTGTGCATTGGCCAGCTGCTGTAGAATCTACGGAGAGAGTAAACAATAGCAGAATCATTATGCCTTACAAGCACAATGAGTAATTCTGAAAGATAAATCTTTCACTCTCTCGCCACTTCCTCTCCTGCTCTGTCTCTCTTGTCACTTGTTCTCTCTTCCTATATCTCCTGAATGATGCAGGCATAAAATTTCCACTTTTTTCATTTTCAACTTTTTTTTTGTAAACCTGCATGTCAACGTTTTGTGTTTTTTCCTTGTGTGTGTGTGTGTGTGTGTGTGTGTGTGTGTGTGTGTGTGTGTGTGTGTGTGTGTGTGTGTGTGTGTGTGTGTGTGTGTGTGTGTGTGTGTGTGTGTGTGTGTGTGTGTGTGTGTGTGTGTGTGTGTGTGTGTGTGTGTGTAGTGTGTGTGTGTATGTATGTGTATGTGTGTATGTGTGTACGTGTATGTGTAGTGTGTACGTGTGTGTGTATGTGAGTGAATATTTGTTAGGTTGCTGCAGCACAAAAAAATATCCAGTAGTGCAGATGATTCTACAATGTTTTTTTTGGTTGCAAAAAACCTTCACCTGACATTGCAAGAATGTTTCCTGAACACATTTCGTCTGTTCCTTAAAGGTTCCCAGAATGTTTCATTAGGTTGTGGTAACATTGTGGGGATATGACAAGAGATACTGTAGGTTCCCAAAACACTAAAACTGTCCAGTTGTGCTGACATTCAGATAATATTTGTATCAGAGTGCAGAAAACATTCCTTTGATGTTGCAAGGATTTTGATAGAACAGCCTTTCTTATTTCTTTAAAGGTTACCTATTGGATACATTACAAGAGATAAGTTCCCAAAACACAAAATATGCTCAAATATACATTTGACCTCATCTTGGAGGTCCTCAGAATATTTCAAGAACATTTAGTTTGACATAATATTACCACAACAGGTTCAGCATTCAAATCTGTAGCTCCTTAAAGCAGATTAGATTACATACCCATTAGGTTTCTCTCCAGGTTGAATGGTAATTCACATTTGAGAATTGTATTGCATGCCCACTACAAGGTTATATAGACACACAGCATTTTAATTTCATTCAAAGGCAACCATATTTTTACACTTCAGGTGTTAACAATCTGCACATCATTTAATTATACAAATGCAACCATATTTTTACACTTCAGATGGGGACAATCTGCACATCATTTAACTCATAGGAAATTAAAACAGTATATTATCATACAAACACATTTTTTTACACTTTATATGTTGACAATGAGTACGTGGGATTGAACCTATGATGTTTGGTTTCCAAGCCAGGTCTTTTATCATCTGCACCACCAGGGAAGCTCACTTACATCTTATTTTCTTCAGTTTATAGCCATGGCAGTATGGTCAATTAGGAAGTCCATGGTTCCTTTTTAACCTTCTTAGACATAACTAACCCTGGTATTGTCGTGGACATTTTTACACAGAGACACTCAAAGTCAATCTTAACGGAATCATTCTTTATTATCAGCACACTGGAGAGGTTCCAACCAACTCAATGCACCAAGTACACATGTTGATCAGGAGCTCCGTCGTGGCAGTCCCGTTAGTTCTCTTATATACAGACAAGTTATATTAGCATGATTTCACTTATTCATCATTCATAATTAACTCATCATGAACGTTTTCTTCATTCATGTGACCAACCAATACTGGGTAATGCATGTGACAGACCAATACCTCATGAGGCTTCTTCTCTCTAAGCTGAGAGCTTGAAACTGAGATATCGTTCTCAAAACAAGGGTCTGGGCATACTGCCAAATTTGTGATACTGATAGTGAGGATTCGTTCAATCAGTCAAATGCATGAACACAGAAATTGGTTATTGGAAAAGCACACTTAAAAATGTCCATCACATTATATAGGGTGGCAGGTAGCCTAGAGGTTAGAGTGTTGGGCCAGTAACTGAAAGGTTGCTGGTTTACATCCCAGAGCCGACTAGGTGAAAAATCTATCGATGTGCCCTTGAGCAAGGCACTTAACCGTAAATGCTCCAGGGTCACTGTTGATAATGCCAGACCCTGGCTGTGATCCTACAATCTGAGGTTCTCAGGGAGAGTGGGATATGCAAAAAATGTATTTCCAAATCACACAAGTGTAATACACACTTGTACATGTGTGAAATAGGACAAATATAAGCACCCAGCTATTTATTATTATACCCCTGACTTAGAGTCTCCCTTCCCTGTACAAAGTCTCCTTACCTAGTTGGCCAGGGCACCAGTCCAGTGAGAGTACCTGCCTGGCCTCAGCAGTACTCCCCCCCCCCCCAGCAGTGGTCCAGTGTGAGGATGGGTGTGTGTGAGCTGTGCTCTCTGCTCGTTTGGGGCAGGGACAGGGCCGATGGGTTATTCATTAGCGTAATGAATTAGGTGTCAGAGTCGTTCAGCTCCGCCGTCGTCCAGAATGATTTCTCTCATTCTGCCTCCACCCTGCCACACGCAGCTCTTATTGATTATGATGAGGTCATCATCTCTCCAATTATTAAAATATTGATCTCTGGAAAATGGTCGAAGAGGAGTGTGACTGGAGATGGAAGAAGTTCTGGAGGGGGAGGCGGAGCCAGGCCTACTGAGGGGGAGTTGGATAGATGGTATGGGAGGAAAGAACACAATCAAAGGAGGGTAGGGTAATAATGAGTCAGTGTGTGGGGCTGGCCTGTGGTGATGTGACCAGGGAACAAAAGTGTAGATCTCAGTAACTATGGATTGCAGTACTCAGTTTCCTTCCAGTTTGCCGGTAAATACATCCTGCGCTGTATGTCGATGTGCCCTTGAACAAGGCACTTAACCTGAAGTAGAGATGGCGCCGACAGAGAAGGTCGCCCCGCTTCTAGTCCTTAGGAAACTTTGCAGTATTTAGTTTTTTATGTATTCTTTCTTACATTGTTAGCCCAGACAATCTTAAGTGTTATTACATACAGCCGGGAAGAACTATTGAATATCCGAACGACATCAACTTACCAGCACTACGACCAGGAATTTGACTTTTCTGAACAGGATCCTTTGTCTGAACCACCCATGGCATTTAAACTGATTCCAGAGGCTGACCCAAAACAACGTCGCCGCAGAAGAGGGAGACGGAGCAGCCTTCTGGTCAGACTTCCACCGCTTCCTAGTATATTACTCGCTAATGTCCAGTCTCTAGGTTACCAGGTAGACTAAATTAGGGCATGGGTTGCTTTCCAGAGAGACATCAGGGATTGTAACATACTCTGTTTCATGGAAACATGGCTCTCGGGATATGCTGAGTTGTTACAGCCACTTCTTTGTGCGTCACGCCAACAGAAATAAACATCTCTCCGGGAAGAAGAAGGTCGGAGGTGTGTTTCATGATTAACGACTCATGGTGTAATTGTAACAACATACAGGAACTCAAGTCCTTTTGTTCACCTGACCTAGAATTCCTCACAATCAAATGTTGACTGTATTATCTCCCAAGAGAATTCTCTTCGGTTATTGTCACAGCCGTGTATAAGCCCCCTCAAGCCGATACCACGACGGCCCTCAAGGAACTTCACTGGACTCTATGCAAACTGGAAATCATATATCCTGAGGCTGCATTTATTGTAGCTGGGGATTTTAACAAAGCAAATTTGAGAACCATGCTACCTAAATTGTATCAGCATATTGATTGTAGCACTCGCGCTGGCAAAACACTGGACCACTGCTACTCTAACTTCCACGATGCATACAAGGCCTTCCCCCGCCCTCATTTCGACAAATCTGACCACGACTCAATTTTGCTCCTCCCTTCCTATAGGCAGAAACTCAAACTAGATGTACCCGTGACAAGGACTATTCAACACTAGTCTGACCAATCGGAATCAACGCTTCAAGATTGTTTTGATCACACGGACTGGGATATGTTCCAGGTAGCTTCAGAGAATAATATTGATTTATACGCTGATTCGGTGAGTGAGTTTGTAAGTAAGTGCATAGTAGATGTTGTACCCACTGTGACTATTAAAACCTACCCTAACCAGAAACCTTGGATAGATGGCTGTTTTCGCGCAAAACTGAAAGTGCGAGCCACTGCATTTAACCATGGAATGTGACTAGGAATATGGGCGAATACAAACATTGTAGTTATTCCCTCCGCAAAGCAATCAAACAAGCAACATGTCAGTATATGGACAAAATGGAGTTGCAATTCAACGGCTCAGACACGAGACGTATGTTGCAGGGTCTACAGACAATCACGGACTACAAAAAAAAAACAGCCACGTCACAGACACCGACGTCTTGCTTCCAGACAAACTAAACACCTTCTTTGCCCACTTTGAGGATAATACGGTGCCACCGACACAGCCCACTACCAAGGACTGTGGGCTCTCCTTCTCCGTGGCCGACGTGACTAAGACATTTAAATGTATTAATCCTCGCAAGACTGCCAGCCCTGACGGCATCCCTAGCTGCGTCCTCAGAGCATGCGCAGACCAGCTGGCTGGTGTGTTTACAGACATATTCAATCTCTCCCTATCCCAGTCTGCTGTCCCCACATGCTTCACGATGCCCACCATTGTTCCTGTACCCAAGAAGGCAAAGGTAACTGAACTAAATGACGATTGCCCCGTAGCACTCACTTCTGTCATCATGAAGTGCTTTGAGAGACTAGTCAAGGATCATATCACCTCCACCTTACCTATCACCCTAGACCCACTTCCATTTGCATACCGCCCCAATAGGTCCACAGACAATGCAATCGCCATCACACTGCACACTGCCCTATCCCATCTCGACAAGAGGAATACCTACAGTGGGGAGAACAAGTATTTGATACACTGCCGATTTTGCAGGTTTTCCTACTTACAAAGCATGTAGAGGTCTGTCATTTTTATCATAGGTACACTTCAACTATGAGAGACGGAATCTAAAACAAAAATCCAGAAAATCACATTGTATGATTTTTAAATAATTAATTTGCATTTTATTGCATGACATAAGTATTTGATCACCTACCAACCAGTAAGAATTCCGGCTCTCACAGACCTGTTAGTTTTTCTTTAAGAAGCCCTCCTGTTCTCCACTCATTACCTGTATTAACTGCACCTGTTTGAACTCGTTACCTGTATAAAAGACACCTGTCCACACACTCAATCAAACAGATTCCAACCTCTCCACAATGGCCAAGACCAGAGAGCTGTGTAAGGACATCAGGGATAAAATTGTAGACCTGCACAAGGCTGGGATGGGCTACAGGACAATAGGCAAACAGCTTGGTGAGAAGGAAACAACTGTTGGCGCAATTATTAGAAAATGGAAGAAGTTTAAGATGACGGTCAATCACCCTCGGTCTGGGGCTCCATGCAAGATCTCACCTCGTGGGGCATCAATGATCATGAGGAAGGTGAGGCATCAGCCCAGAACTACACGGCAGGACCTGGTCAATGACCTGAAGAGAGCTGGGACCACAGTCTCAAAGAAAACCATTAGTAACACACTACGCCGTCATGGATTAAAATCCTGCAGCGCACGCAAGGTCCCCCTGCTTAAGCCAGTGCATGTCCAGGCCTGTCTGAAGTTTGCCAATGACCATCTGGATGATCCAGAGGAGGAATGGGAGAAGGTCATGTGGTCTGATGAGACAAAAATTGAGCTTTTTGGTCTAACTCCACTCGCCGTGTTTGGAGGAAGAAGAAGTATGAGTACAACCCCAAGAACACCATCCCAACCGTGAAGCATGGAGGTGGAAACATCATTCTTTGGGGATGCTTTTCTGCAAAGGGGACAGGACGACTGCACCGTATTGAGGGGAGGATGGATGGGGCCATGTATCGCGAGATCTTGGCCAACAACCTCCTTCCCTCAGTAAGAGCATTGAAGATGGGTCGTGGCTGGGTCTTCCAGCATGACAACGACACAAAGCACACAGCCATGGCAACCAAGGAGTGGCTCCGTAAGAAGCATCTCAAGGTCCTGGAGTGGCCTAGCCAGTCTCCAGACCTGAACCCAATAGAAAATCTTTGGAGGGAGCTGAAAGTCCGTATTGCCCAGCGACAGCCCCGAAACCTGAAGGATCTGGAGAAGATCTGTAGGGAGGAGTGGGCCAAAATCCCTGCTGCAGTGTGTGCAAACCTAGTCAAGAACTACAGGAAACGTATGATCTCTGTAATTGCAAACAAAGGTTTCTGTACCAAATATTAAGTTCTGCTTTTCTGATGTATCAAATACTTATGTCATGCAATAAAATGCAAATTAATTACTTAAAAATCATACAATGTGATTTTCTGGATTTTTGTTTTAGATTCCGTCTCTCATAGTTGAAGTGTACCTATGATAAAAATTACAGACCTCTACATGCTTTGTAAGTAGGAAAACCTGCAAAATCGGCAGTGTATCAAATACTTGTTCTCCCCACTGTATGTATGTTGTAAAATGATGTTACAGGAGTGTCATCGGAAGAATTCTGAGAAGGTTAGTGAAAAAATTAATATATTTTGGCGATGATTACGTTATAGCTCTCTTTGGCTTGAATCGATGCTCTGGTAACGTTTGCACATGTGGTATGCTAACTTATCGATTTATTGTGTTTTCGCTGTAAAACGCTTAGAAAATCTGAAATATTGTCTGAAATCACAAGATCTGGGTCTTTCCATTGCTATGCTTTGTCTATTTTTATGAAATGTTTTATGATGAGTAAATTGGTCATACACGTTGCTCTCTTTAGTAATTCTAGTCGAGTTGTGATGGTCGGTGCAATTGTAAACTGTGATTTCTACCTGAAATATGCACTTTTTTCTAACAAAACCTATCCTATACCATAAATATGTTATCAGACTGTCATCTGATGAGGTTTTTTATTGGTTAGTGGCTATTTATATCTTTATTTGGCCGAATTTGTGATAGCTACTGATGGAGTAAAAAACTGGTGGTGTAAAAAAAAGTGGTGTCTTTTGCTAACGTGGTTAGCTAATAGATTTACATATTGTGTCTTCCCTGTAAAACATTTTAAAAAACAGAAATGATGGGTTTATTCACAAGATCTGTATCTTTCATCTGGTGTCTTGGACTTGTGATTTAATGATATTTAGATGCTACTATCTACTTGTGAAGCTATGCTAGCTATGCTAATCAGTGTGTGGGGGGGGTGGGGGGTGATCCCGGACCCGGGGTAGAGGCTCGTGAAAGGTTAATAATGTTTACATGTCTTGCATTACTCATCCCATATGTATATACTGTATTTTATACCATCTATTGCATCTTGCCTATGCCACTCAGTCATTGCTCATCCATATGTTTATATTTTACCCAAATTTCATGGTATCCAATTGGTTGTTACAGTCTTGTCCCATCACTGCAACTCCCATACAGACTCAGGAGAGGTGAAGGTTGATAGCTGTGCATCCTCCGAAACACAACCCAGCCAAGCCACACTGCTGGCTTAAACCGGAAGCCAGCCACACCAATGTGTCAGAGGAAACACCATACACCTGGCAACTATATCAGCATGTATTGCACCTAGCCCGCCACAGGAGTCGTTGGTGCACAATGGGACAAGAACATCCCTGCCTGCCAAACCCTCCCCTAACCCAATGGGCCAATTGTGCACCGTCCCATGGGTCTCCCGGTCGCAACAGAGCCTGGACTCGAGCCAGGATCTATAGTGGCACAGCTAGCACTGCGATGCAGTGCCTTAGACCACTGCGCCACTCGGGAGGCATATGTATGTATTCTTATTCCATCCCTTTACTTAGATTTGTGTGTATTAGGTAAATGTTGTGGAATTGTTCGATAACTTGTTAGATATTGCTGCACTGTCGGAACTAGAAGCACAAGCATTTCGCTACACTCGCATTAACATCTGCTAACCATGTGTATGTGACCAATAAGATTTGATTTGATGTCTGGGGATGATGTCATCTTCATCTCCTTCATTCATATGTGTGGCTGTTTGCTCTCACCTGAGCTCAACGAATCAGAGAGCCTGTCTCCCTCCAAACCCAGCCTCCCCTGGAGTGCGACCTCAATTACAGAGACAGGCAGATTAGGGGCCAGAATTAATACCACTTTTAATCTGTAAACACCCTTGTCTTGCTCTCCAGCTCCCTCTATCTCCCCCTCCTCTATCGCAACTTCATTGTGAGCGTGTCGATCCAATGCCAGTTTCATTCAGTAAACAAGAGATAGCTTGACCGCTCCATGCACTCTCCCTCCTCAGCCCCTCCATCTCTCCCCACTTCCTCTACCATGGCTCTGTCTATCACACACACACACACACACACACACACACACACACACACACACACACACACACACACACACACACACACACACACACACACACACACACACACACACACACACACACACACACCTCTCCACCCACCTCCCCAAACTGTTTCTCCTCCAACCCCCTCATTTCTCCTCCAACCCCCTCCACTCTCCTCCAACCCCCTCCTCTCTCCTCCAACCCACTCCCCTCCTCTCCAACCCCCTACCCTCTCCTCCAACCCCTTCCTCTCTCCTCCAACCCCCTCCCCTCTCCTCCAACCCCCTCCCCTCCTCTCCAACCCCCTCCTCTCTCCTCCAACCCCCTCCTCTCCAACCCCCTCCTCTCTCCTTCAACCCCCTCCCCTCTCCTTCAACCCCATCCTCTCTCCTCCAACCCCCTCCTCTTTCCTCCAACCCCCTCCCCTCCTCTCCACCCCACTACCCTCTCCTCCAACCCCCCCATCCCCTCCTCTCCAACCCCATCCTCTCTCCTCCAACCCCCTCCCCTCTCCTCCAACCCCCTCTTCTCCTCTCCAACCCCCTCCTCTCTCCTCCAACCCCCTACCCTCTCCTCCAACCCCCTCCTTTCTCCTCCAACCCCCTCCCCTCTCCTCCAACCCCCTCCTCTCTCCTCCAACCCCCTCATTTCTCCTCCAACCCCCTCCCCTCTCCTCCAACCCCCTCCTCTCTCCTCCAACCCACTCCCCTCCTCTCCAACCCCCTACCCTCTCCTCCAACCCCTTCCTCTCTCCTCCAACCCCCTCCCCTCTCCTCCAACCCCCTCCCCTCCTCTCCAACCCCCTCCTCTCTCCTCCAACCCCCTCCCCTCTCCTCCAACCCCCTCCTCTCTCCTCCAACCCCCTCCTCTCTCCTCCAAACCCCTCCCCTCTCCTCCAACCCCCTCCTCTCTCCTCCAACCCACTCCCCTCCTCTCCAACCCCCTACCCTCTCCTCCAACCCCTTCCTCTCTCCTCCAACCCCCTCCCCTCTCCTCCAACCCCCTCCCCTCCTCTCCAACCCCCTCCTCTCTCCTCCAACCCCCTCCTCTCCAACCCCCTCCTCTCTCCTTCAACCCCCTCCTCTCCAACCCCATCCTCTCTCCTCCAACCCCCTCCTCTCTCCTCCAACCCCCTCCCCTCCTCTCCAACCCACTACCCTCTCCTCCAACCCCCCCATCCCCTCCTCTCCAACCCCATCCTCTCTCCTCCAACCCCCTCCCCTCTCCTCCAACCCCCTCTTCTCCTCTCCAACCCCCTCCTCTCTCCTCCAACCCCCCCCTCTCCTCCAACCCCCTCCCCTCTCCTCCAACCCCCTCCTCTCTCCTCCAACCCCCTACCCTCTCCTCCAACCCCCTCCTTTCTCCTCCAACCCCCTCCCCTCTCCTCCAACCCCCTCCTCTCTCCTCCAACCCCCTCATTTCTCCTCCAACCCCCTCCCCTCTCCTCCAACCCCCTCCTCTCTCCTCCAACCCACTCCCCTCCTCTCCAACCCCCTACCCTCTCCTCCAACCCCTTCCTCTCTCCTCCAACCCCCTCCCCTCTCCTCCAACCCCCTCCCCTCCTCTCCAACCCCCTCCTCTCTCCTCCAACCCCCTCCTCTCCAACCCCCTCCCCTCTCCTCCAACCCCCTCCTCTCCTCTCCAACCCCCTCCTCTCTCCTCCAACCCCCTCCCCTCTCCTCCAACCCCCTCCTCTCTCCTCCAACCCCCTCCTCTCTCCTCCAAACCCCTCCCCTCTCCTCCAACCCCCTCCTCTCTCCTCCAAACCCCTCCCCTCCTCTCCAACCCCCTTTTCTCTCCTCCAACCCCCCCCCCTCCCCTCCTCTCCAACCCCCTCCTCTCTCCTCCAACCCCCCCACCCCCTCCTCCTCTCCAACCCCCTCCTCTCTCCTCCAACCACCTCCCCTCTCCTCCAACCCCCTTCCCTCTCCTCCAACCCCCTTCCCTTTCCTCCAACCCTCTCCCCTCTCCTCCAACCCCCTCCCCTCTCCTCCAACCCCCTCCCCTCTCCTCCAACCCCCTCCTCTCTCCTCCAAACCCCTCCCCTCCTCTCCAACCCCCTTTTCTCTCCTCCAACCCCCCCCTCCCTTCCTCTCCAACCCCCTCCTCTCTCCTCCAACCCCCCCACCCCCTCCTCCTCTCCAACCCCCTCCTCTCTCCTCCAACCACCTCCCCTCTCCTCCAACCCCCTTCCCTCTCCTCCAACCCCCTTCCCTTTCCTCCAACCCTCTCCCCTCTCCTCCAACCCCCTCCCCTCTCCTCCAAACCCCTACTCTCTCCTCCAACCACCTCCCCTCCTCTCCAACCCCCTCCCCTCTCCTCCAACCCCCTCCCCTCCCCTCTCCTCCAACCCCCTCCTCTCTCCTCCAACCCCCTCCCCTCTCCTCCAACCCCCTCCCCTCTCCTCCAACCCCGTCCCCTCTCCTCCAAACCCCTCCTCTCTCCTCCAACCCCCTCCCCTCCTCTCCAACCCCTCCCCTCTCCTCCAACCCCCTCCCCTCTCCTCCAACCCCCTCCTCTCTCCTCCAACCCCCTCCCCTCTCCTCCAACCCCCTCCCCTCTCCTCCAAACCCCTCTCTCCTCCAACCCCTTCCCTTCCCCTCCTCTCCAACCCCTTCCCCTCCTCTCCAACCCCCCCTCCCCTCTCCTCCAACCCCCTCCCCTCCTCTCCAACCCCCGCAGCTCTTCATCTTTCACTCATTTTTTCTCTCACACTCTTACACCTACAGACAAAGGTCTCCACATAGCATACACACACTGAGACACAAACAAACTCACACACTTTGTCCCTGGCTTTGCCTCTGACACAGGCCAGTGTTGTGTGCCATGGGCACCCAGGCAGCGTGAGAGTTGAGAGTAGAGGCGAGCTATTAAAACATGACACCATCCATCAGAGACGCATGTTGTGTTCCCGACTTATCTCCCTGCTTTCATCTCTCTCCGCAAACCGCATCACTATAAAACAACAACACTGGCAACCATGAATAAAGAAGAGAAATGTCACCGCTATGGGGAATGTCAAATCAGAAAATAATACAGTCAGGTTCAAACATGGAGGCAGAAAACTGAGTAAAGAGATGAAACAGGAAGGGGAAAATAGGTGTGGAATATGAAGCGACACAGAAAGGTAGAGAGAAAGAGAATGACACCATGGGATGTTCTGAGAAAAACAAAATGGATAAATGTTTTTTATGTCTCCATCTTTACAGGAGAGTAATTACTTTTGATCCCCCCCCACCACCACCACCACCACCACCACCAATACACACACACTGTCACCAGCCGTCGGCCTTCCCCCCTATCCATTCCCTTGGGCCGTAATAAAAAAGTAACAGCCTGGAGGGAGAGGAAGCGAGGAGGAGGAAGAGGAGTGGAGGAGGCAGGGGAGATGGAGAGTAGGAAGCAATGCTCTTAGTACATTTTTTATTTCCGATTAATGTGCTTAATAGATCAACTGTTCCCTCTCCTTACACCTTTTCCTCCTCAATTTCTCTCTCCCTCTCACCCATTCTGTTTTACTCCCAGTCACCTCTCATTCTCCCTTTCCCACTATTTCTCCCCACCCTCTTTCATTTGAGATGAGCAGCACCAATCTGTCCTTTTACTAATTGAATAAACTCTTATCCACTCATCATGTGTTGCTGCCAGGGCTCCCAGTGCCAACCCAAATATTATTACTGACAGAGACGTTATGTACAGATTTACAGGCCGGAGGGCAGGGGTGATATATGTTGATGTCATGTCTCCCCAGAGAGGTGGGAATGCACGCGTGGTGACACCAGAGGCAGACACACTGGGGGGACGACAGGGTGGAGATGTCATGTAAGGTAATGTAGCTTAATGGCATAAAATACACTGTTGCTGACCCCAGTCACAATGGTTATTACCACTCTTCAGTCTGGCCTGAATAGGAGCTCCTAACTTATTGGTTTATTCCTTGGCTCAACAAATGGTCCTTTGTCAAACCTCCAACCACAGAGGAATTCACTAACACATACATCAGATAAGCATAGCTGAACTCAAATACTCTTTGGATTAAGTCAGCACACTTGCATGACATTTGTATACTGTGAAAAACTCCTTTCAATCATCCTAATTACCTCTGCGACCAGCGTGTAGACATTGTTGCGCGAACCCAGGCTGGGCTGGGTTCGCGCCCAGGCTCTGTCGCAGCCGGCCGCAACCGGGAGATTCGTGGGGCGACGCACAATTGGCATAGCGTCGTCCGGGTTAGGGAGGGTTTGGCCGGTAGGGAGGGTTTGGCCGGTAGGGATATCCTTGTCTCAGTATGTAAAAAAATAAAAAAATTAAAAATGTTATAAAATGTATGCACTCTACTGTAAGTCGCTCTGGATAAGAGCGTCTGCTCTTGGCCAGTAGGGATATCCTTGTCTCAGTATGTAAAAAATGTAATAAAATGTATGCACTCTACTGTAAGTCGCTCTGGATAAGAGCTTCTGCTAAATGACTAAAATGTAAAATGTAAAAAAAAAAATTCTCATCATGACCAAGACAGCTCTGCTCCACAGCCATATAAGGCTCTGCTCTTCCTCTATGGTGACCCTAGTCTCTGTCCCAAACACCACTACCAGTGTTTCACCTACCTTTACCTGGGCTTCTATCCAAACACCACTACCAGTCATTCACCTACCTTTACCTGGGCTTCTATCCAAACACCACTACCAGTCATTCACCTACCTTTACCTGGGCTTCTATCCAAACACCACTACCAGTCATTCACCTACCTTTACCTGGGCTTCTATCCAAACACCACTACCAGTCATTCACCTACCTTTACCTGGGCTTCTATCCAAACACCACTACCAGTCATTCACCTACCTTTACCTGGGCTTCTATCCAAACACCACTACCAGTCATTCACCTACCTTTACCTGGGCTTCTATCCAAACACCACTACCAGTCATTCACCTACCTTTACCTGGGCTTCTATCCAAACACCACTACCAGTCATTCACCTACCTTTACCTGGGCTTCTATCCAAACACCACTACCAGTCATTCACCTACCTTTACCTGGGCTTCTATCCAAACACCACTACCAGTCATTCACCTACCTTTACCTGGGCTTCTATCCAAACACCACTACCAGTCATTCACCTACCTTTACCTGGGCTTCTATCCAAACACCACTACCAGTCATTCACCTACCTTTACCTGGGCTTCTATCCAAACACCACTACCAGTCATTCACCTACCTTTACCTGGGCTTCTATCCAAACACCACTACCAGTCATTCACCTACCTTTACCTGGGCTTCTATCCAAACACCACTACCAGTCATTCACCTACCTTTACCTGGGCTTCTATCCAAACACCACTACCAGTCATTCACCTACCTTTACCTGGGCTTCTATCCAAACACCACTACCAGTCATTCACCTACCTTTACCTGGGCTTCTATCCAAACACCACTACCAGTCATTCACCTACCTTTACCTGGGCTTCTATCCAAACACCACTACCAGTCATTCACCTACCTTTACCTGGGCTTCTATCCAAACAACACTTACATATGGATGATTATTGGGCATATGGAGATGAATTCTCTCTCTCTCTTTCCTCTGCTCTCTATAATTTTGTCAGTGTTGTTTATGTCAGGGCTATAGAAGATGAAAGGTAATGATCAACAGCTGTTTCTCAGCGTTATCACTGCTTAATGTTTACTTCATTCACTTCACACAGAATTCAATTTGAAAAACCCTGGGGTGTGGTCTATATTTAATAAAGTTGCATTTGAGAGTGAGTGTCTCTGTGTGCATAAGATGTGTGTGTGGGTGTGTGTGCGCTGTCTGGGTAATGGAGTGACCAAGCAGGCCAAACCGGGGCAGGGATTCAATTACTTCAGTCTGGTATCCTTCCTACAGCAGGCCTCCCAGCGCTACCCAGCCTCCCAGTGCTACCCAGCCTCCCAGCGCTACCCAGCCTCCCAGCGCTACCCAGCCTCCCAGCGCTACCCAGCCTGCCCAGCTTGCCCAGCCTAACAAGCTTGCCCAGCACTACCCAGCACTGCCCAGCCTACCCAGCACTACCCAGCACTATCCAGCACTACACAGCCTGCCCAGCACTATCCAGCCTGCCCAGCCTACCCAGTCTACCCAGCCTGCCCAGCCTAACAAGCTTGCCCAGCACTACCCAGCACTGCTCAGCCTACCCAGCACTACCCAGCACTGCCCAGCATTACCCAGCACTACCCAGCACTACCCAGCCTGCCCAGCACTATCCAGCACTATCCAGCACTACGCAGCCTGCCCAGCACTATCCAACCTGCCCAGCACTACCCAGCACTACCTAGCACTACCCAGCACTACCTAGCACTACCCAGCACTACCTAGCACTACCTAGCACTACCCAGCACTACCTAGCATTACCCAGCCTGCCCAGCACTACCCAGCCTGCCCAGCACTACCCAGCCTGCCCAGCACTATCCAGCTTGCCTATACTATACAGCCTACCCAGCACTACCCAGCACAACCCAGCCTGTCCAACACTATCCAACCTGACCAGCATTACCCAGCACTACCCAGCGTGCCCAGAACTATCCAGCCTTCCCAGCACTACCCAGCCTGCCCATCTGCCCAACACTACCCAGCATTACCCAGCACTACCCAGCGTGCCCAGAACTATCCAGCCTTCCCAGCACTACCCAGCCTGCCCATCTGCCCAACACTACCCAGCACTACCCAGCACTACCCAGCCTGCCCAGCACTATCCAGCCTGCCAAGCACTACCCAGCACAATCCAGCCTGCCCAACACTATCCAACCTGCCCAGCATTACCCAGCACTACCCAGCATGCCCAGAACTATCCAGCCTTCCCAGCACTACCCAGCCTGCCCATCTGCCCAACACTACCCAGCACTACCCAGCACTACCCAGCCTGCCCAGCACTATCCAGCCTGCCAAGCACTACCCAGCACAATCCAGCCTGCCCAACACTATCCAACCTGCCCAGCATTACCCAGCACTACCCAGCATGCCCAGAACTATCCAGCCTTCCCAGCCTGCCCAACCTGCCCAGCACTACCCAACCTGCCCAGCACTGCCCAACCTGCCCAGCACTGCGCAGCCTGACCAGGAATATCCAGCCTGCCCAGCATTACCCAGCCTGCCCAGCATTATCCAGTACTACTCAGCCTGCCCAGCACTATCCAGCCTGCCCAACCTGCCCAACACTACCCAACCTGCCCAGCACTACCCAACCTGCCCAGCACTGCACAGCCTGACCAGGAATATCCAGCCTGCCCAGCACTACCCAGCCTGCCCAACACTATCCAGCCTGCCCAGCACTACCCAGCCTGCCCATCTGCCCAGCACTACCCAGCCTACCCAGCACTACGCAGCCTACCCGACACTACCCAGTCGACCCGACACTACCCAGCCTGCCCATCTGCCCAGCATTACCCAGCCTACCCAGCACTACCCAGCCTACCCGACACTACCCAGCCTGCCTATCTGCCCAGCACTACCCAGTCAACCCGACACTACCCAGCCTGCCCAGCACTACCCAGCCTGCCCAGCACTATCCAGCCTGCCCAGCACTACCCAGCCTGCCTATCTGCCCAGCACTACCCAGCCGACCCGACACTACCCAGCCTGCCCAACCTGCCCAGCACTATCCAGCCTGCCCAGCCCTATCCAGCCTGCCCAGCACTATCCAGCCTACTGAACACTACCCAGCCGACCCAGCACTACCCAGCCAGCCCAGCATGCCCAGCATTACCCAGCACCACCCAGCCTGCCCAGCACTACCCACCTCGCCCAGCACTATCCAGCCTGCCCAACACTACCCAGGCTACCCAACACTACCCAGCCGACCCAACACTACCCAGCCTGCCCAGCACCACAGGGACAGGAGAGGATCTCTGCCTCATCTCAACTGCTCCAACCCTTTGTTTTAATTCAACCAACTGAAACACAACTCATCATATCATTGACGTGTTCAACTCTTCTTACACAGGATGTTAGAGTGTGTGTGGGATTGTGTGTGTGTCTGTTTGTGAGTGTGTGTGTGTGTGTGTTTGCGTGCAACGTGTGTGTGCATATGTGCAATATATAACACTCAACTTTATGGATGGGAGTTGAAAGTATATAAAACCATCAGCAGATGGATGAAGGAGATTCCATGAGGATAAAAACATCAAACAGAGAGGGACTTAAGAGAGAGAGAGAGAGAAGGACGGTGACAACAATCAAAATTGAATGTGAGCTAAAACAAATACCAGATTTGATCATCCACCCAGGAATCAATACTTTTTGCTAGCGAGCCGGCACAGAGAAAATTAGATTTCCATTGAAGAGGAATCGCTATTTGTTGCGTTTTCATTTATATGGTTTAAACTTCATTACTATGGGGTCTTACAATAAAAGGGCCATCGCTTCCAGTAATGTCCGTGGGAGGCACATTGTTTCAGAACATCCACCCACTCAGAGCAGTTAGTCTCAGGAATCTGTTTGAGCAACCCTGATCTGTTCTATTATGGGGACAGTGTTCTAGAAACAGGTCATCAGCTACACACTCTATAACAACCATTAAACATATGTTAATATGTATGAACTATGGAATGTCTAGGAGCATTACATGTCAGTGATTTAGCAGATGCTCTTATCCAAAGCGACTTACAGTAAGTAGTGTGTGCATACATTTTCATACTCATCCCTCGTGGGAATCAAACCCACAACCCTGGCGTTGGAAGTGCTACGCTCTACCAACTGAGCCACACGGGAATGCATGGCCTCAAGAAGAGGATTACCCAGTGGCACAGTCCTAATCTAACGTGCCACATTTTGATCTTGTGGGCCTAAACTTTTCAGCTGTATTTGAATGACATGCAGAAACAGCAAGGGTAGGAGTGGTTTTATCTATTTAGCCTATTTCTGGCACAATGGCAGTAGCTAATTACTGGAGATACCTTAAGCAGGTTAGTCCAGGAGGATCGGGAACACCTGACCACATCTACAGCAGGCAGCCCTGGAGACATGCTGGGAGGATCTCAATGAACTTCATAATGGACATAAGCTTTCTGGTCCAGTGTTTTAACCACTGGTATTGACCCACTCGTCCATTGTGTAGTTGGGTACTTCAGATTAAAGGTATAAGGTCATCAGACCTCAGATAATGACACCAGTGCTGAGCTCCACTCATTTTTACCATCGACTTGAGAACTTTTTCCTGCTTCTCCTAATCCTTTTGTGCACCTCCATGCGAAAGTGCAAGATGTTTATGGGCAGTGTAGCAGTGTAACGTGTGTGTATGTGTGTGTGTGAGAGAGACAGAGAGACAGACTTCTCGGCAGGATTACGTCTCTAAAGCCCCTGGCTCCATCTTTACCCCTGAGATACTCCATCTCCTCTCCTCCTTCCTCTCTCTCTCTCCCTTTCTTGCATCCCTTCATCCCCCTGCAACCCTCTATAATCCCCAAAAATGCGGTGCTTTCTCTCCATCTCAACAGAGAAGCACAGAGACGCGTCTATTAAATTGTTTAATTTACCCACAAAGCAAAAAATCTCAATTCCATTCAATTGAGTGCATTTCACTACTGTAAATGTGACTTTGTGCACCACTCACCAAGCTAGGCAGGAGGATTTAAGGTGAAGCATTAAGGACAAACCTCAGACATGGAAGCCAAATCCTCACCCGGCCACTCACCCCATCTTCACAGAGTACGTAATGCTCACACAGAGATTAAATCACTTATGGCCCAAGTTTGGCACTAATTGATGTCACAATAGAAAATCATGGGGTGTACAATAGCAACATATACTTAGAGCAGTATAAGGAAAGTGTGTGTGCGTGTGCGTGTGCGTGTGCGTGTGTGTGTAGCACATGGGGCTGTGTGAAACTCCTCAGCCTGAAATGTCCCCACTTCCACCATCAAATGCTAGATTTTCGCACGGTGCCAACTGATAAGACGCTTCAGGAGGGCGGTTACGTGTGCTAGCAAGGTAACGGTCCTGGGTTCGAGCCTTGGTGTGAGCCAAATCAGTGGTCCTCGCTAAACAAGCAGTGTGATGTCCTTTACATACAGTGGGGAGAACAAGTATTTGATACACTGCCGATTTTCCAGGTTTTCCTACTTACAAAGCATGTAGAGGTCTGAAATTTTTTATCATAGGTACACTTCAACTGTGAGAGACGGAATCTAAAACAAAAATCCAGAAAATCACATTGTATGATTTTTAAGTAATTCATTAGCATTTTATTGCATGACATAAGTATTTGATCACCTACCAACCAGTAAGAATTCCGGCTCTCACAGACCTGTTCGTTTTTCTTTAAGAAGCCCTCCTGTTCTCCACTCATTACCTGTATTAACTGCACCTGTTTGAACTCGTTACCTGTATAAAAGACACCTGTCCACACACTCAATCAAACAGATTCCAACCTCTCCACAATAGCCAAGACCAGAGAGCTGTGTAAGGACATCAGGGATAAAATTGTAGACCTGCACAAGGCTGGGATGGGCTACAGGACAATAGGCAAGCAGCTTGGTGAGAAGGCAACAACTGTTGGCGCAATTATTAGAAAATGGAAGAAGTTGAAGATGACGGTCAATCACCCTCGGTCTGGGGCTCCATGCAAGATCTCACCTCGTGGGGCATCAATGATCATGAGGAAGGTGAGGGATCAGCCCAGAACTACACAGCAGGACCTGGTCAATGACCTGAAGAGAGCTGGGACCACAGTCTCAAAGAAAACCATTAGTAACACACTACGCCGTCATGGATTAAAATCCTGCAGCGCACGCAAGGTCCCCCTGCTCAAGCCAGCGCATGTCCAGGCCCGTCTGAAGTTTGCCAATGACCATCTGGATGATCCAGAGGAGGAATGGGAGAAGGTCATGTGGTCTGATGAGACAAAAATAGAGCTTTTTGGTCTAAACTCCGCCGTGTTTGGAGGAAGAAGAAGGATGAGTACAACCCCAAGAACACCATCCCAACCGTGAAGCATGGAGGTGGAAACATCATTCTTTGGGGATGCTTTTCTGCAAAGGGGACAGGACGACTGCACCGTATTGAGGGGAGGATGGATGGGGAGGATGGATGGGGCCATGTATCGCGAGATCTTGGCCAACAACCTCCTTCCCTCAGTAAGAGCATTGAAGATGGGTCGTGGCTGGGTCTTCCAGCATGACAACGACCCGAAACACACAGCCAGGGCAACTAAGGAGTGGCTCCGTAAGAAGCATCTCAAGGTCCTGGAGTGGCCTAGCCAGTCTCCAGACCTGAACCCAATAGAAAATCTTTGGAGGGAGCTGAAAGTCCGTATTGCCCAGCGACAGCCCTGAAACCTGAAGGATCTGGAGAAGGTCTGTATGGAGGAGTGGGCCAAAATCCCTGCTGCAGTGTGTGCAAACCTGGTCAAGAACTACAGGAAACGTATGATCTCTGTAATTGCTAACAAAGGTTTCTGTACCAAATATTAAGTTCTGCTTTTCTGATGTATCAAATACTTATGTCATGCAATAAAATATAGTATCGTGAAATCTTTAGTGACAAGATGACGCTGGCGTTCCCGTGAAACACATTCCAATAGAACCAAGTGCACCATCACACTGACCTTTAACCATATCATCAGTAACACTGGCCTTAACCATACCATCACTCACACTGGTGTATTAACCATACCATCACTCACACTGGCGTATTAACCATACCATCACTCACACTGGCCTTTAACCATACCATCACTCAAACTGGTGTATTAACCATACCATCACTCACACTGGCATGTTAACCATACCATCACTCACACTGGCCTTTAACCATACCATCACTCACACTGGCCTTTAACCATGCCATCACTCACACTGGTGTATTAACCATACCATCACTCACACTGGCCTTTAACCATACCATCACTCACACTGGCGTATTAACCATACCATCACTCACACTGGTGTCTTAACCATACCATCACTCACACTGGCGTATTAACCATACCATCACTCACACTGGCCTTTAACCATACCATCACGCACACTGGTGTATTAACCATACCATCACTCACACTGGCCTTTAACCATACCATCACTCACACTGGTGTATTTACCTTACCATCACTCACACTGGCGTCTTAACCATACCATCACTCACACTGGCGTATTAACCATACCATCACTCACACTAGCGTATTAACCATACCATCACTCACACTGGCCTTTAACCATACCATCACTCACACTGGCCTTTAACCATACCATCACTCACACTGGTGTATTAACCATGCCATCACTCACACTGGCGTATTAACCATACCATCACTCACACTGGCGTAACAACCATACCATCACTCACACTGGCGTATTAACCATACCATCACTCACACTGGCCTTTAACCATACCATCACTCACACTGGCGTATTAACCATATCATCACTCACACTGGCGTATTAACCATACCATCACTCACACTGGCGTATTAACCATACCATCACTCACACTGGCGTATTTACCATACCATCACTCACACTGGCGTATTAACCATACCATCACTCACACTGGCCTTAACCATACCATCACTCACACTGGCATATTAACCATACCATCACTCACACTGGCCTTTAACCATACCATCACTCACACTGGTGTATTAACCATACCATCACTCACACTGGCCTTTAACCATACCATCACTCACAATGGTGTATTAACCATACCATCACTCACACTGGCGTATTAACCATACCATCACTCACACTGGCGTATTAACCATACCATCACTCACAATGGTGTATTAACCATACCATCACTCACACTGGCATATTAACCATACCATCACTCACACTGGCGTATTAACCATACCATCACTCACACTGGTGTATTAACCATACCATCACTCACACTGGTGTATTAACCATACCATCACTCACACTGGTGTATTAACCATACCATCACTCACACTGGCCTTTAACCATACCATCACTCACACTGGCCTTTAACCATACCATCACTCACATTGGTGTATTAACCATGCCATCACTCACACTGGCGTATTAACCATACCATCACTCACACTGGCGTAATAACCATACCATCACTCACACTGGCGTATTAACCATACCATCACTCACACTGGCCTTTAACCATACCATCACTCACACTGGCGTATTAACCATACCATCACTCACACTGGCGTATTAACCATACCATCACTCACACTGGCGTATTAACCATACCATCACTCACACTGGCGTATTTACCATACCATCACTCACACTGGCGTATTAACCATACCATCACTCACACTGGCCTTAACCATACCATCACTCACACTGGGGTCTTAACCATACCATCACTCACACTGGCCTTTAAACATACCATCACTCACAATGGTGTATTAACCATACCATCACTCACAATGGTGTATTAACCATACCATCACTCACACTGGTGTATTAACCATACCATCACTCACACTGGGGTCTTAACCATACCATCACTCACACTGGTGTATTAACCATACCATCACTCACACTGGCATATTAACCATACCATCACTCACACTGGCATATTAACCATACCATCACTCACACTGGCATATTAACCATACCATCACTCACACTGGGGTCTTAACCATACCATCACTCACACTGGCGTATTAACCATACCATCACTCACACTGGCGTATTAACCATACCATCACTCACATTGGCATATTAACCATACCATCACTCACACTGGCGTATTAACCATACCATCACTCACACTGGCATATTAACCATACCATCACTCACACTGGGGTCTTAACCATACCATCACTCACACTGGCCTTTAACCATACCATCACTCACACTGGCCTTTAACCATACCATCACTCACACTGGTGTATTAACCATACCATCACTCACACTGGGGTCTTAACCATACCATCACTCACACTGGCGTATTAACCATACCATCACTCACACTGGGGTCTTAACCATACCATCACTCACACTGGTGTATTAACCATACCATCACTCACACTGGCATATTAACCATACCATCACTCACACTGGCCTTTAACCATACCATCACTCACACTGGCCTTTAACCATACCATCACTCACACTGGTGTATTAACCATACCATCACTCACACTGGTGTATTAACCATACCATCACTCACACTGGCCTTTAACCATACCATCACTCACACTGGTGTATTAACCATACCATCACTCACACTGGTGTATTAACCATACCATCACTCACACTGGCCTTTAACCATACCATCACTCACACTGGCGTATTAACCATACCATCACTCACACTGGCGTATTAACCATACCATCACTCACACTGGCCTTTAACCATACCATCACTCACACTGGTGTATTAACCATACCATCACTCACACTGGCCTTTAACCATACCATCACTCACACTGGTGTATTAACCATACCATCACTCACACTGGTGTATTAACCATACCATCACTCACACTGGCCTTTAACCATACCATCACTCACACTGGTGTATTAACCATACCATCACTCACACTGGCGTATTAACCATACCATCACTCACACTGGCATATTAACCATACCATCACTCACACTGGTGTGTTAACCATACCATCACTCACACTGGGGTCTTAACCATACCATCACTCACACTGGCGTATTAACCATACCATCACTCACACTGGTGTATTAACCATACCATCACTCACACTGGTGTATTAACCATACCATCACTCACACTGGCGTATTAACCATACCATCACTCACACTGGCGTATTAACCATACCATCACTCACACTGGTGTATTAACCATACCATCACTCACACTGGCGTATTAACCATACCATCACTCACACTGGTGTATTAACCATACCATCACTCACACTGGTGTATTAACCATACCATCACTCACACTGGCGTATTAACCATACCATCACTCACACTGGCGTATTAACCATACCATCACTCACACTGGCGTATTAACCATACCATCACTCACACTGGCGTATTAACCATACCATCACTCACACTGGTGTATTAACCATACCATCACTCACACTGGTGTATTAACCATACCATCACTCACACTGGCTTATTAACCATACCATCCCTCACACTGGCCTTTAACCATACCATCACTCACACTGGCATATTAACCATACCATCCCTCACACTGGCCTTTAACCATACCATCACTCACACTGGCCTTTAACCATACCATCACTCACACTGGCATATTAACCATACCATCACTCACACTGGCATATTAACCATACCATCCCTCACACTGGCCTTTAACCATACCATCACTCACACTGGCCTTTAACCATACCATCACTCACACTGGCATATTAACCATACCATCCCTCACACTGGCCTTTAACCATACCATCACTCACACTGGCCTTTAACCATACCATCACTCACACTGGCATATTAACCATACCATCGCTGTCCGTGTGTATGCGTGTTCTTGTACACGTAAGTGTTGTGAAAGTTACCATAACAACAGAAAGTGCAGTGAAGAAAAACAATGGACAGGTATGAGGATAAAATTACAAAACAGAGGAGATGAGGAAACTGGCTGATTACATCTTCATCCAGGACTCTCTACAAAAAACTACACGCCGTTTTTCTAGTCAGGATGCGTCAAGGTGAGATCATGGATAATGTAGTTAAATTACATTTTGACTTCACATCATTAGTATTCAACTTCAACCCAAAATACAGTTGAAGTTGGAAGTTTACATACACCTTAGTCAAATACATTTAAACTCAGTTTTTCACAATTCCTGATATTTAATCCGAGTAAAAATTCCCTGTCTTAGGTCAGTTAGGATCACCACTTTATTTTAAGAATGTGAAATGTCAGAATAATAGTAGAGAGAATGATTTATTTCAGCTTTCATTTCTTTCATCACATTCCCAGTGGGTCAGAAGTTTACAAACACTCAATTAGTATTTGGTAGCATTGCATTTATATTGTTTAACTTGGGTCAAATATTTTGGGTAGCCTTCATCAAGCTTCTCACAATAAGTTGGGTGAATTTAGGCCCATTCCTCCTGACAGAGCTGGTGTAACTGAGTCAGGTTTGTAGGCCTCCTTGCTCGCACACGCTTTTTCAGTTCTGCCCAAAAATGTTCGATAGGATTGAGGTCAGGGCCTTGTGATGGCCACTCCAATACCTTGACTTTGTTGTCCTTAAGCCATTTTGCCACAACTTTGGAAGTATGCCTGGGGTCATTGTCCATTTGGAAGACCCATTTGCGACCAAGCTTTAACTTCCTGACTGATGTCTTGAGATGTTGCTTAAATATATCCACCTAATTTTCCTCCCTCATGATGCCATCTATTTTGTGAAGTGCACCAGTCCCTCCTGCAGCAAAGCACCCCCACAACATGATGCTGCCACCCCCGTGATTCACGGTTGGGATGGTGTACTTTGGCTTGCAAGCCTCCCCCTTTTTCCTCCAAACATAACGATGGTCATTATGGCCAAACAGTTCTATTTTTGTTTCATCAGACCAGAGGACATTTCTCCAAAAAGTACGATCTTTGTCCCCATGTGCAGTTGCAAACCATAGTCTGGCTTTTTTTATGGTGGTTTTGGAGCAGTGGCTTCTTCCTTACTGAGCGGCCTTTCAGGTTATGTCGATATAGGACTTGTTTTACTTTGGATATAGATACTTTTGTACCTGTTTCCTCCAGCATCTTCACAAGGTCCTTTGCTGTTGTTCTGAGATTTGCACTTAGGAGACAGAACGCGTCTCCTTCCTGAGCGGTATGAAGGCTGTGTGGTCCCATGGTGTTTATACTTGCGCACTATTGTTTGTTCAGATGAACGTGGTACTTTCAGGCTTTTGGAAATCGCTCCCAAGGATGAACCAGACTTGTGGTGGTCTACAATTTTTTTCTGAGGCCTTGGCTGATTTCTTTTGATTTTCCCATGATGTCAAGCAAAGAGGCACTGAGTTTGAAGGTAGGCCTTGAAATACATCCACCGGTACACCTCCAATTGACTCAAATGATGTCAATCAGCCTATCAGAAGCTTCTAAAGCCATGACATCATTTTCTGGAATTTTCCAAGCTGTTTAAAGGCACAGTAAACTGAGTGTATGTAAACTTCTGACTCACTGGAATTGTGAAACAGTGAATTATAAGTTAAATAATCTGTCTGTAAACAATTGTTGCAAAGATTACTTGTGTCATGCACAAAGTAGATGTCCTAGAAACCGACTTGCCAAAACTATAGTTTGTTAAGAAGATATTTGTGGAGTGGTTGAAAAACGAGTTTTAATGACTCCGACCTAAGTGTATGTAAACTTCCGACTTCAACTGTATATTATGATCAAGGCCAAGATCTACTGTATGTCATAAATCGGGTTTCATTTGGCTTTATTTTGATGAAAAGAAGTTAATAATTCAAAGCAAACTTCGTATCTGAACAGCGTGACATTATTCTACTGACTCGGCAGGAGACCCAGACTGCTGAAGAGGATGATAGGTAGAAGTAAAGGCCCAGACACAAACAACACTGCTGTCTGTGGTAGAAGTAGAGGCACAGACACAAACAACACTGCTGTCTGTGGTAGAAGTAGAGGCCCTGACTCCAACAACACTGCTGTCTGTGGTAGAAGTAGAGGCCCTGACTCAAACAACACTGCTGTCTGTGGTAGAAGTAGAGGCCCTGACTCCAACAGCACTGCTGTCTGTGGTAGAAGTAGAGGCCCTGACTCCAACAGCCCTGCTGTCTGTGGTAGAAGTAGAGGCCCTGACTCCAACAACACTGCTGTCTGTGGTAGAAGTAGAGGCCCAGACTCCAACAACACTGCTGTCTGTGGTAGAAGTAGAGGCCCTGACTCCAACAACACTGCTGTCTGTGGTAGAAGTAGAGGCCCTGACTCCAACAGCACTGCTGTCTGTGGTAGAAGTAGAGGCCCTGACTCCAACAACACTGCTGTCTGTGGTAGAAGTAGAGGCCCTGACTCCAACAACACTGCTGTCTGTGGTAGAAGTAGAGGCCCTGACTCCAACAGCCCTGCTGTCTGTGGTAGAAGTAGAGGCTCAGACCCCAACAACACTGCTGTCTGTGGTAGAAGTAGAGGCCCTGACTCCAACAGCACTGCTGTCTGTGGTAGAAGTAGAGGCCCTGACTCAAACAACACTGCTGTCTGTGGTAGAAGTAGAGGCCCTGACTCCAACAGCACTGCTGTCTGTGGTAGAAGTAGAGGCCCTGACTCCAACAACACTGCTGTTGTTGAAGTCACTATTGTTATTTACTGCTGCTCTTTAATTATTTGTTTTTCTTATCTCTTACTTTTTTTGTACTTTTCTTTTGTTGGTATTTACTTAAAACTGCATCGTTGGTTAAGGGCTTGTAAGTAAGCATTTCACTATAAGGTGAAGAAAAAAAAATCCCTCCCACTCTTTCTCTCTCATGCTGTTGCTTTAATATAATATGTGGAAATGTTTTGCTCCTCTTATCCTCCCTGTTGTATTCGGCACATGTGACAAATACAATTTGATTTGATTTGTCTGTGGTAGAAGTAGAGGCCCTGACTCCAACAACACTGCTGTCTGTGGTAGAAGTCAGAGGGAGGGCAGGGTTGGGAGCCCTGGACGCAGGTCAGGCACAGAGAAGCCTGCATTCCAAACGCAGCTGCCCACTGAATAAGTCAGGCCACCCAGAGGATAAGAGGAGCAAAACATTTCCACATATTATATTAAAGCAACAGCATGAGAGAGAAAGAGTGGGAGGGAAATAAAAATCCTTCTCTGTTTCTCAGACATTCATCAATGCAGTACATTGCCTCTGCATATACAGGTCACCAAAGGTACAGATGTACCTAGTGAAAGACTAGCAGGAAGAGTTAGTGAGACACGAGAGAGAAAGGGAGAGAAAGAAGTGATAGCGTGAGAGAAGTGAGAGACATGAGGTGACAGATGGAGTGAAACTAGCCAGAGGGCTGACAGAGAGGTGACTCTCCAGAGAGAAAGCAAAGGAGGGAGAGAGAGAGTAAAGGAGTGAGCGAGAAAGAGAGAGAAAGAGAGAGAGTAAAGAAGAGAGAGTGAGAGAGAGAGAGTGAGTAAAGGAGAGAGAGAGTAAAGGAGAGAGAGAGTAAAGAAGAGAGAGAGAGAGTAAAGAAGAGAGAGAGATTGAGACCTAGATGTAGAATTATACAGAAAGGGAGAAGTCACAGCAGGTGAGACAGTGAGACAGATCAGGTGTGTGAGTAGCGGAGAGAAAGAGACTAAATCATAAATGTCCTAAATTGTTAGAATAGATTTGTTTCACCTTATTACACACACCAGAGGAAAAGAGCTTCTTAAGAGGAAACAGAGCTGGTGGAACGCGTGGGAGTCGAAGTATGTTTGTTTTTGAGACAACAGGTGTTATAAACAAACACTTGAGAGATTACAGGGGTTAGCAAACACTCCAGAATTTACAATCTTAATCAAAAATACCTGTCACGATAGGTGAGTTGTAATGATGAGGAACAATCTTGCGGCTCTGCCAAAACATCTGCAAATTGACAGCTTGATCGACTCCTGTTCCTATGGAGTGACTTGCCTCTACTCTTGTGCTGATACATTTATGAGTCATACATCTAGACACCTAGCAATAGAGTTGTTTATGTTGATGCCAGTATTGCGATGATATTACTATAACAATATCATAAGTAGCTACTCTGAGCTTGTATTAATAAATGGTTGTGGCAGTAAAGTAGTAGTACTATAATGGATGTGTTGTAATCAGATTAATAGATTTATAATAAGATCTAGTCTTTAAATTAAGCAAGTGACAGACAGCAATCGCATAGCTCTACAACTCATGTAATCAGAAAATTGCTAAAATGCAGAAAGCACAATTTGGTAAATACTGCAAGAGCAGAGCCTGGTGTAGCAGTGATGGGGTCATCTGAGGGGAGGGAACTCAGGTCTGGACACAGATTGGAGGTCATCACCCTCTAATTGAAAAATATATTCCATTCCAACCAAAGTCTTCTTTTGTGGGGGAATCTTGTCCAGGCAAGACGGCAATCTGAATGTGCAAAACATGGTTTTCTCCTGTTCACTGGTATTCACCTGTAATCTCCCCTGGTTGAGTTTACAACACTCCAAAATAGGAATCAATATTATGGAAGTTGGAAAAGAACTGAGTCAGAGGTAAAGAGTCCATTCCAAATAGCAAGAGGAGAAGAAACTGCTTGCTTTTCATGATTGTAGACATTACTTTTAGCTCTTGGCCAGTGGAGAGTTTTATTGAGTTTTAGTATCAGGCATCCACTCAGAAAAGCAGTAGCGGAATCAGAAATTGTCATCGCTGTAGCTGTACTCAAATTTCACAAGATGTATCAAGTGATAGACAGAAAAACTGACCAAAAGCATGGGAACCAAGTGAGTGGCTGTTACAGCCCATCAAAACAGAACTGTGCTCTGTTGGGTATTACACATCCAGAGAAATGTGTGGCTAACTCAGGTTCTCGCACAGGAGAACCTGAATGTGTGGTTCTCCCATAGGAGAACCATTTGAAGAACCCTTTTTGGTTCCAGGTAGAAAGCTTTTGGTTCCAGGTAGAACCCTTTTGGGTTCAATGTAGAACCCTTTCCAAAGAGGGTTCTACATGGAACCCAAAATGGTTCTACCTGGAACCAAAAAGGTTCTCCTATGGGGACAGTCGAAAACCCCTTTTGGAACCCTAGTTCCAGAGTAGCACAGCATAGGACCCACTCGGCTACCATCAACCAGCACCCAAAGGGTTACACCTCATCCTTCATATCGCTTTCTCCAGGCCCTAGTGGCCCTCTGTACTCCCCTCACTCCTCGCCCCTCACCCAGCTCCCTCTCTGAAGTAAGTTATTGGTTCACTTATTTATATTTTTCTGCTTGCTCCAGCAGGTACATTTAATTTCTTAACATTTTATCAATTTTGTTTTCTTCTGAGAATTTGTAAGGGTTTCACTTGGCGACTGCAAGGATAGATAACTCTCAAACCCTTTCACGTACACACATGCAGGGCACATACTCACACACGTGCCACACACACACACATGAACACACCCACGCACACACACACACACACACACACATGAACACACCCACATACACAGTTCCCCTTGCTTTCTCCCTGGGACATGCATTTCCTGGTGGGAGTCGGTCTGTCTCTCCTGATGTGATACAAAACATGTGCAGTTATGAAAATTTCACAAGACATTCACATGGTACTACTCAATTTAAGTTAACGTGGAAACAACCCACTGGGCACACACTGATTGAATCAATGTTCTTTCCATGTCATTTCAATGAAATTACTTTGAAACAACATGGAATAGACGTTGAATTGATGTCTGTGCCCAGTGGGAATCTTTTACACATGTGCCTCCCAGCCATTTCTGCCTGCCGTCATGAACAAGGGCTATGATCACACTAACCTTCTTTTTTCCTGATTCCACTTTTAGTCTTTTCTGCATCCTGAATTAGCTTAAACAAAAATGACGATATAAGCACTCATCCAAAAGGATACTTTGGAAGCTATGATTTGTATAGAATAGATAGGCTCACCTATATTCTCATTGAAATGGGGGGAAAAGGGATTAGCCTACCAACTGGGCACACCACCTCATTTCAACGTGGATAATATTTGGTTGACATGTTGATCAATGTGATTACAACCTCTTTTCACCCACTCAAAATGCTGTTGAATTCCCAATGTGTTACCACTATGATTTCAACCATCTAAAAGCAAAACCAAATTCGAATTGAAAATCTTTTTTTATGATCGCATAAGAAGACATTTATTGTTACAGTAACCTCAAAAGTTGGCCTTAAATGTAAGATGGCCTTAACTGTAGGCTATTTACTGTATTACAAAAGTAATATTGAATTGTGTTTGGTTGACAAAGCAACCAAATATCAACATTTAAAGGAGATGTATCCACTGCTTGGATGGTTCCATCTGAGCTACTGGCTTAATCCCATTCTTTAACTTTTATTTTTGGTTGAGATGGAGATGTGAATCCAACATATCATTTGTTGTATAGCTGACAAGATAATAGGCTATTTACTGTATTGCAAAAGTGATGTTGAATTGTGTTTGGTTGTCAATGCAACAACATATCAAGATTTGAACGAGATGTATTTTCTGGTTGGATAGTTCCATCTGTGCCACTGAGTCTGGCTTTAATTCCAATTTGTCTACAAATGAATAATTGATATGTTGGATTCACGTCTCCATTACAAACAAAAAATGGAGTAAAATCTAAATCAAATCAAATCAAATCAAACTTTAAATGCACTTTAAATACAGGGAATGCTGCTGTTTTACGGGCTCCTAACCAACTGTGCTATTTTGTGTGTCTTTTCGCATTTTTTGTAACTTATTTTGTATATAATGTTGCTGCTACCGTCTTTTATTACCGAAAAGAGCTTCTGGATATCAGAACAGTGATTACTCACCTCGAACTGGACGAAGTAAAAGATATACTTCTCCCCCGAGACTAGGCCCAAATCCCTGTCATTGCGTGAAGAAAAGACGGAGATACAGGGGGCAGAGGTTGGGGTGTCTTGTGAGAATTCATTGGCAAGTGGGTAAACCGCCTCTACCATCAGTCCTATTGGCCAATGTGCAA
This sequence comes from Salvelinus alpinus, assembly GCF_045679555.1. NCBI lineage: Eukaryota > Metazoa > Chordata > Actinopteri > Salmoniformes > Salmonidae > Salvelinus > Salvelinus alpinus. Next base: position 32,190,371 of record NC_092109.1, on the reverse strand, counting down.
TCACTGGGAAATAAACTGGATGATCTACAATCAAGACTATCCTACCAACGGTACATTTAAAAACTGTAATATTTTATGTTTCACAGAGTCGTGACTGAACGATGACATGGATAATATAGAGCTGGCTGGGTTTTCCTTGCATCGGCAGGACAGAGCAGCTACATCTGGTAAGACGAGGGGCGGGGGTGTGTGTCTATTCATCAATAACAGCTGGTGCGCAACGTCTAATATTAAAGAAGTCTCGAGGTATTACTCGCCTGAGGTAGAGTACCTCATGATAAGATGTAGACCACACTATCTACCGAGAGAGTTCTCATCTATATTATTCGTAGCCGTCTATTTACCACCACATACCCATGCTGGCACTAAGACCGCACTCAACAAGTTGTATAAGCCTTTAAGAAAACAAGAAAATGCTCATCCAGAAGCGGCGCTCCTAGTGGCCGGGGATGCAGGCAAACTTAAATTTGTTCTACCTAATTTCTACCAGCATGTCACTTGTGCAACTAGAGGAAAATTCATTCTACACCACCTTTACTCCACACACAGAAAAGCATACAAAGCTCTCCCTCGCCCTCCATTTGGCAAATCTCACCATAATTCTATCCTCCTGATTCCTGCTTACAAGCAAAAACTAAAGCAGGAAATACCAGTGACTCATTTAATATGGAAGTGGTCAGATGACGTGGATGCTACGCTACAGGACTGTTTTGCTAGCACAGACTGGAATATGTTCCGGGATTCATCCAATGGCATTGAAGAATATACCAACATAGTCACCGGTTTCATCAATAAGTGCATCAACGACGACGTCCACACAATGACCGTACGTACATATCCCAACCAGAAGCCATGGATTACAGGCAACATCCACACTGAGCTAAAGGCAAGAGCTGCCACTTTCAAGGACTGGGACACTAATCTGGACGCTTATAAGAAATCCCGCTATGCCCTCAGATGAACCATCAAACAGTCAAAGTGTCAATACAGAACTAAGAGTGAATCCTTATACACCATCTCTGAGGCTCGTCAGATGTGGCAGGGCTTGCAAACTATTACGGACTACAAAGGGAAACCCAGCCGTGAGCTGCCCAGTGACGCAGCCCCCAGGTGGTAAGGGTAGGTAACAACACATCTGCCACACTGATCCTCAACACTGGTGCCTCTCAGGGGTGGTTGTTTAGTCCCCTCCTGTACTCCCTGTTCACTCACGACTGCGTGGCCAAGCACGACTCCAACACCATCATTAAGTTTGCTGACAACACAACAGGCCTGATCACCAACAACGATGAGACAGCCTATAGGGAGGAGGTGAGAGACCTGGCAGTGTGGTGCCAGGACAACAACCTCTCCCTCAATGTGAACAAGACAAAGGAGCTGATCGTGGACTACAGGAAAAGGAGGATCGAACAGGTCCCTATTAACATTGACATGGCTGTATTGGAGTGGGTCGAGAGTTTCAAGTTCCTTGGTGTCCACATCACCAACAAACTATCATGGTCCAAACACACCAAGACAGTCGTGAAGAGGGCACGACAACACTTTTTCCCCCTCAGGAGACTGAAAAAATTTGCCATGGGCCCCCAGATCCTCAAAAAGTTATACAGCTGCACCATCGAGAGCATCCTGACCGGTTGCATCACTGCCTGGTATGGCAACTGCTCAGCATCCGACCATAAGGCACTTCAGAGGGTAGTGTGTACGGCCCAGTACGTCACTGCGGCCAAGCTTCCTGCCATCCAGGACCTATATACTAGGCGGTGTCAGAGGAAGGCCCAAAAAATTGTCAAAGACTCTAGTCACCCAAGTCATAGACTGTTCTCTCTGCTACCTCCCTTTGTTTTTACACTGCTGCTACTCACTGTTTTTTATCAATGCATAGTCACTTTACCCCTACCTACATATACAAATTACCTCATCTAACCTGTACCCCTGCACACTGACTCGGTACTGGTACCCCCTGTATATAGCCTCGTTATTGTTATTTTATTGTGCTACTTTTTTTTTTACTTTAGTTTATTTAGTAAATATTTTCTTAACTCTATTTCTTGAACTGCATTGTTGGTTAAGGGCTTGTAAGTAAACATTTCACGGTAATACCTGTGGTATTCGGGGCGTGCGATTAATCAAATTTGATTTGATTTATTCATTTTCTTAGATTTATGGTTGAGATGGAGATTTGAATCCAACATATTTATCATTAACTTGTAGATTCCATTTGAAATCATCTACAGCTTGAAAACCTAGGCCTACAGTATATGTATTGTCTATTTTTAGATGAATCCTGAGCTGAATTTAAATAATAGCTGTATTTAAATAATAGCTGTTGATAACTCCCAAAATGCTATATAGGCCTAAATAGCCTCATTGATGATATATGATTGATAAAGTATGGTTACATTTCATTTGCTCTGTTAAACCCACCCTTTGGAATTACTTTGATTGCAACAATTAATCTATTAAGTGGAGATTTCGCAACAATCATTTTCACGATAGCACATTGGTAATAGTCGGTGACAAATATCAAAGCTGAGCTTGGTTAAAACCCTGGATGGGAGACCGAAGGGATAGCTGTAGATAGATCAACTCTCCAGTAGGAGGTGCTGCCCAGCCTATAGTTTTTTTTATTGTAGTGGATATTACGTTGAAGATCTGATGTTTTTTCAAAGGTAAAATTTCAACATATTTTATACAAGGTTTGCCTATATTGAAAATTGGGTACCATGTTACATAATCCTGTGGTTGAAATCACTCTCAAAACAACAGTTGATGGCTTTCCAGTGTATTTTCCAAGTAGATTCCATGTCACAATACGGTGACAAATTAAGTTGAAACAACATTGATTTAAACAGTTTGTGCACAGTGGGTACTGTGTCTAATGTCTTCAGTGAAAGAGCCTGCAGGCGATGCAGATGATTCTAAGTGATGTTTTCCTCCATCCACCCGTTTAATCAGGCCAACTCCAACTACAGATGTGCAGCGGGGATCATGCATGCCCCATCCTCTTGTACACACCTGGCTGGCTGGCTGGCTGTGTGCCCACCAATCCTTGGACTTTCCTCACCTCGGGCTGATAGTACAATATCTGTACAGACAGACATACTGTCACAATAAAACATTTTTTAGGGAGTTATTCACCCAGTCTCTCACCCACATCTGAAAATCCCTACAATATTTGGGCTAGGCTACTCCTTATGTGGTCACTCCCCCACCCTGCATGCATCAGAAAATGTATAGGCCCATTTGAATCCCAGAGAATGATATGCTCTTATTAAGTATATATAACCAAATAAGGGCCTATAACCTACATTAGGCACGTGATGTGGCTCTAAGGCCTACATCTAGTCTGAGAATTCGTCTCACAGATGCAGGCAGCTCTGATAGAATGGCGCCCATTAATGGATTAAAAGCTTTACGTCGTCTTCTGGTTGAGTCACCTACCTCATGCTTTAGCACAGTCAAAGTAGAAGAACTCCCCGGAGAGTTGAGCAAAAAGGGAATCAGAAGATATTTCACTGTGAGCGAGGTGACGACTGTTGATGGCGGGAGTGAATCAGCTCGAAAAGGGAGGGAGAGATCCCAGGTGTGGAGGCTCTCCCGTCTAGCAAATTACCATGGTAAATACTTATCAAGCACTTTCGCAGGGTAAATCATCGTTCCCCACCATGGCAGCGATATGGACATGAGGAGATGCTCAGTAGTTGAATTAAATCCAGCTTCTCTGCATTCTAGAGCTATGGGTTGTGGATTGGGTTAGACAACTAGCAGAGTCACCACTTTGGGTACATCATTAACCTTTTAGTTTTCTACGTGTTTGCATTTGGCACAAATTAACAGCGGCTTTTTAGGTTGTTGTCAGTGCTGCACTGGCCAATAGTCATGGAAACAAACAGGATTTGGAAGGATGGCATTGGCCAAGCGAGACTAGTTCTACACCTAGGCCTAAATAGGGTATCTTTCATTTTAGAGCTTAAGAACCAGTCAAGGCCTTGCTGATTAACCACAAGAATACTAGTCAAGGCCTTGATGATTAACAGCAAACATACTAGTCAAGGCTTTTATGTGTAACCCTCTCACCAGGCTCGAATTTGACTTACGTAGAGTATCTCAACAGCATGGGATGTTAGGTGAGAAGGACATCTCCAATAAGAATCCCTATTGTAAACTATCTAGGGTGATGACAAATAGCGTATTAAGTTCAGATGGAATGATTATAGATTTTTGTTATTGTATAAGGATATACTTTCCCATGCATTCAATTAAATTGAAACAGTAAATGACTCCACCAAGGCAACATACATAAGGTTCAAGATGTGTATTATTACATTTTCAAAGCACCGTATCTCCTGGTGACCAGGCCAGATTCATACTGGGTGTCAGTGAGGGTCTGTATCTCCTGGTGACTAGGCCAGATTCACACTGGGTGTCAGTATCTCCTGGTGACCAGGCCAGATTCATACTGGGTGTCAGTGAGGTACTGTATCTCCTGGTGACCAGGCCAGATTCATACTGGGTGTCAGTGAGGGACCGTATCTCCTGGTGACCAGGCCAGATTCATACTGGGTGTCAGTGAGGGACCGTATCTCCTGGTGACCAGGCCAGATTCATACTGGGTGTCAGTGAGGGACCGTATCTCCTGGTGACCAAGCCAGATAAAGGCCAACAATATCCAACTTATTACAAGGAATGTGCATGGGCTTCATGATGGCAAAAAAAAGCATAAGGTTCTTGAACATTTAAAAACATTGTCAGCAGATGTGGTTGCCTGCAAGCACAACACTTTCCTGCAAGAACTACAATAACTAAAGGAGAAATGTAATATTTAAAGAGGAGCTGGGTTGGGGAGGCCTATGCTGCCACATACTGTAGTAACAGCAGAGGTATAGGCATCCTGATAAATAACAATACGCCCTTTTCCCTTATATCCCAGCACACGGACCAAGAAGGATGTTTTCAAATGTTTTATTGTACCTTACATGGGGAAAAATACATATTGATTTCATTGTATATTCCCCCCAGGGGCAAACCTGGTGTTTTTAGATAGAATTCAAGCTATATTAGATAAAACACAGACAATAACTATTATTTTGGCAGGTGACCTAAATCAAGCGTTCAGCAAGTTAGACAGACATAGCAATAAAAAAGGGAAATTCAAGGAGCCTCCAAAGAGGCTGAATATTTTCATCTCTACATATAATTTACAGGACATCTGGAGATTATGATTCCCAACTGCAAAAGACTATTCCCTTTTTTCTCAAAGTAAGAAAAGCTATTCAAGAATTGACTACATTTTTATTTCCAAAAATGCACTCAACAATATACTGGGTTCTAAAATCCATGATATAGTGATATCGGATCATTCTCCTGTATCATGCTTAATTATACCAACAGAAAATACACTTATTGACAGAATATGGAGAATGAACAGAGCGCATTTTCAAGACCCAAAATGTATTGAATACTGTACGTAAACCAAAACATAAGACCTTAACCATTACAAATATAGACATAGAGGCCAGCGAAAAGCTGTGCCCGACATAATCTGAGATGCTTTTAAGGCGTACATTAGGGGAATAATAATCTCATACTCGGGCAAAAGTTAAATCTGAGTTAGAAATTAAAATGAAAGAAAAATAAATCACTATCTTAGAAAAAGCCCACAAATAAATCTTTACAAGGTAAAGAAGAAAATAAAATATCTGAACAAACTACAGGTTAAACTCAAATAAAGCATACTATTTAATGGCAAATAAACTTGGTAACAAATACACGCCAAACCAGTTATAATTGTAAAAGATAAGGATGCAAATGCTTTAAATAGGAATAACAACGCTATTAATAAAACATTTAAAAGCTTCTATGAAAATTTCTATAAATCAGAATTAAATAACAGTTGGACTGATCCTACAGCTTACTTAGGCTCAATGAACCTGAAGCAACCATCAGCAGATAAAAGATAATCACTAAAAATGGAAATTACCCCAAAATAAATATTAGACACTGTTAAGACATTTGCGCGGAGAAAAGCACCAGGGATGGATGGCTTTCCCATAGAATTTCATTTGATATTCTGGGACAAAGTAGCACCCCTTTTACTCAAATGAAAACACACATGTCACTCAATTCAGTGCTTCAGGTTTCAATGCATCAAACAGTTATTTCAGCTATATTAAAACCAGGAAAATCTGGAGAGTCCCCTGCAGATTACAAACAAAATGTATTAAATACTGTACGTAAACCAAAACATAAGACCTTAACCATTACAAATATAGACATAGAGGCCAGCGAAAAGCTGTGCCCGACATAATCTGAGATGCTTTTAAGGCGTACATTAGGGGAATAATAATCTCATACTCGGGCAAAAGTTAAATCTGAGTTAGAAATTAAAATGAAAGAAAAATAAATCACTATCTTAGAAAAAGCCCACAAATAAATCTTTACAAGGTAAAGAAGAAAATAAAATATCTGAACAAACTACAGGTTAAACTCAAATAAAGCATACTATTTAATGGCAAATAAACTTGGTAACAAATACACGCCAAACCAGTTATAATTGTAAAAGATAAGGATGCAAATGCTTTAAATAGGAATAACAACGCTATTAATAAAACATTTAAAAGCTTCTATGAAAATTTCTATAAATCAGAATTAAATAACAGTTGGACTGATCCTACAGCTTACTTAGGCTCAATGAACCTGAAGCAACCATCAGCAGATAAAAGATAATCACTAAAAATGGAAATTACCCCAAAATAAATATTAGACACTGTTAAGACATTTGCGCGGAGAAAAGCACCAGGGATGGATGGCTTTCCCATAGAATTTCATTTGATATTCTGGGACAAAGTAGCACCCCTTTTACTCAAATGAAAACACACATGTCACTCAATTCAGTGCTTCAGGGTTCAATGCATCAAACAGTTATTTCAGCTATATTAAAACCAGGAAAATCTGGAGAGTCCCCTGCAGATTACAAACAAAATGTATTAAATACTGTACGTAAACCAAAACATAAGACCTTAACCATTACAAATATAGACATAGAGGCCAGCGAAAAGCTGTGCCCGACATAATCTGAGATGCTTTTAAGGCGTACATTAGGGGAATAATAATCTCATACTCGGGCAAAAGTTAAATCTGAGTTAGAAATTAAAATGAAAGAAAAATAAATCACTATCTTAGAAAAAGCCCACAAATAAATCTTTACAAGGTAAAGAAGAAAATAAAATATCTGAACAAACTACAGGTTAAACTCAAATAAAGCATACTATTTAATGGCAAATAAACTTGGTAACAAATACACGCCAAACCAGTTATAATTGTAAAAGATAAGGATGCAAATGCTTTAAATAGGAATAACAACGCTATTAATAAAACATTTAAAAGCTTCTATGAAAATTTCTATAAATCAGAATTAAATAACAGTTGGACTGATCCTACAGCTTACTTAGGCTCAATGAACCTGAAGCAACCATCAGCAGATAAAAGATAATCACTAAAAATGGAAATTACCCCAAAATAAATATTAGACACTGTTAAGACATTTGCGCGGAGAAAAGCACCAGGGATGGATGGCTTTCCCATAGAATTTCATTTGATATTCTGGGACAAAGTAGCACCCCTTTTACTCAAATGAAAACACACATGTCACTCAATTCAGTGCTTCAGGTTTCAATGCATCAAACAGTTATTTCAGCTATATTAAAACCAGGAAAATCTGGAGAGTCCCCTGCAGATTACAAACAAAATGTATTAAATACTGTACGTAAACCGAAACATAAGACCTTAACCATTACAAATATAGACATAGAGGCCAGCGAAAAGCTGTGCCCGACATAATCTGAGATGCTTTTAAGGCGTACATTAGGGGAATAATAATCTCATACTCGGGCAAAAGTTAAATCTGAGTTAGAAATTAAAATGAAAGAAAAATAAATCACTATCTTAGAAAAAGCCCACAAATAAATCTTTACAAGGTAAAGAAGAAAATAAAATATCTGAACAAACTACAGGTTAAACTCAAATAAAGCATACTATTTAATGGCAAATAAACTTGGTAACAAATACACGCCAAACCAGTTATAATTGTAAAAGATAAGGATGCAAATGCTTTAAATAGGAATAACAACGCTATTAATAAAACATTTAAAAGCTTCTATGAAAATTTCTATAAATCAGAATTAAATAACAGTTGGACTGATCCTACAGCTTACTTAGGCTCAATGAACCTGAAGCAACCATCAGCAGATAAAAGATAATCACTAAAAATGGAAATTACCCCAAAATAAATATTAGACACTGTTAAGACATTTGCGCGGAGAAAAGCACCAGGGATGGATGGCTTTCCCATAGAATTTCATTTGATATTCTGGGACAAAGTAGCACCCCTTTTACTCAAATGAAAACACACATGTCACTCAATTCAGTGCTTCAGGGTTCAATGCATCAAACAGTTATTTCAGCTATATTAAAACCAGGAAAATCTGGAGAGTCCCCTGCAGATTACAAACCCATACATTTAATACATTGCGACAATAAAATAATAACAAAACTCATAAGCAACAGAATTGCAAAAATCTTACCAGACATGATACATATTAATCAGACAGGATTTATTTAAAAAATAGACACTTACAAACAAATACAAGAATATGTTTCAGTATAATAGAATATCCAAATGTAGATTCATCAATAATGGCTGTTGATGCCGAAAAGGCTTTCGACCATCTTGAGTGACCTTTTCTATTCAAAACTTTGGAAGCATTCAACTTTCCAGATGAAACTGATTTCATAAAAATATTGTATAAATATCCTAAAGCAAAAATATACACAAATAATACATTATCTGATTAAATATTTTTAGAAAGGGGCACAATACAGGAATGTCCTCTTTCCCCCCTCCTGTTTGTACTGGCAATTGACCGCTTGAAGAAAGAATTAGACAGGACTCAAACTAATATCAGTATTGGTAAACATGAATATAAACTAAACTTATTTGCTGACGATCTCCTGATATACCTGACTAATACCGAAAACTCAATACACCCTTTGTTAAAAATATTTTCAGAATACTCAAAAATCTCAGGATATAAAATCAACGTGGACAAAATTGAAATAATCGCAATAGGAATAAGAAAAATAATAACTCATGATCTACAGCAATCCTTTAAGTGGACCACAAAACAATATTAAAGGATGCTTACTAAGTGACAACAAACAACAACTATATAAAGATAACTTTATCCCATTGCTCAACAACATGAAAGCAGATCTAATTAAATGGAACATTCTCCCCATACATCTTACAGGTAGAATTAACCTCTTTAGAATGGCATGGCTCCCACATTTTTTAAATGTATTTTCGGTAATACCAATTACCCCCAAAAATACATTATTTTAAAAAGTATACTCGACCATAACAGACTTCATATGGGCAAATAAAACTCATAGAATAAATATGCAACGTTTTAAGTCCCTAAGGAGACTGTTTTGAGGTCAAAAGTGGGTGCAACTAAATATTAGGAAGGTGTTCCTAATGATTTACACACTCAGTGTGCATGTTCAAGATAGCATGCATAGGTCATTGCAGGTCTGGGGAGATCTTCACAATTGATGTAATAATCTGTGCAGGATCTCGAACGGAATTAATTACTTGCACTATGTACTTTTAACGTAAACCATGTGCATTTAAATAGTTGAAAGCACAGTGATAGACATTTGGGTGACAACTAAACCATTGGAATTCAGTTGTGCTTTTAGATGGTTGAAAGCATAGTGATAACACATTGGAAATTCAACTAACTTTTGGCTTTCTTTTTGAGTGGGTAAATGTACTGTAGGTTGTAATCTCATGGATCAACGTCTCAACCACACATTACCCAACTATCCACGTTGAAATTATGAAAGGTGAAATGATGAACTACTTCTACTCTCGAGTACTGGAAGCTTGCCTAAACATTTCCTGCAGTTTCTTGTTTTTGTTACCACGGGAGTTATAACGTCCTGATTGGCACGATCACGTTTACCTTGTTATGAAATGGTCCCCTCGGATGACGTGGTGTGCCCAGTGGGTAGTGTTTACTTCAACAAACCCCTTTCATTTTCACTGAAGGGAGTGGCCAGCAGAGACACGACAGCTCTCTGTAGAGTACATAGAGAGACTCACTAGCTGGTCACCTCATTTGATATCTGGCTTCTGACTTAAACAAGGTAAGAGTTTCATGGTAACCTACCTACCAGTGGAGGCTGGTTGGATGAGCTATAGGAGGACGGGTTCATTGTTATGACTGGATGAAATACATTGAACGGAATCAAACACATCAACATGTGGACACCACATGTTTGACTCCGTTCCATTGATTCCATTCCAGCCATTACAATGAGCCCATCCTCCTACAGCTCTCCCTCACCAGCCTCCATTGCTACCTACCTACCTGTATTGTACCTGTATTGTACCTGTATTGTACCTGTATTGTACCTGTATTGTACATGTATTATACCTGTATTGTACCTGTATTGCACATGTATTATACCTGTATTGTACCTCTATTGTACCTGTAATGTACATGTATTGTACCTGCATGGTACATGCATTGTACCTGTATTGTGCATACATTGTACATGTATTGTACATGTATTGTACCTGTATTATACCTGTATTGTACCTGTATTATACCTGTATTGTACCTGCATGGTACCTGTATTGTACATGTATTGTACCTGTATTGTACCTGTATTGTACATGTATTGTACCTTTATTGCACCTGTATTATACCTGTATTATACATGTATTGTACCTGTATTGTACCTGTACTGTACATGTTTTGTACCTGCATGGTACATGTATTGTACATGTATTGTACATGTATTGTACCTGTATTGTACATGTATTGTACATGTATTGTACCTGTATTTCACCTGTATTATACCTGTATTATACATGTATTGTACCTGTATTGTACCTGTACTGTACATGTTTTGTACCTGCATGGTACATGTATTGTACCTGTAGACGTATGCTGTAGTTGTTCATGCTCATAGATACATTGAGTTTACAAAACATTAGGAACACCTGCTCTTTCCATTCCATTTAAAAAAAAATGTAAATAATAATTTAACCTTTTATTTAACTAGGAAAGTCAGTTAAGAACAAATTCTTATTTACAATGACGGCCTAGGAACAGTTCAGGGGCAGAATGACATATTTTTATCTTGTCTGCTCGGGGATTCAATCTAGCAACCTTTCGGTTACTGGCCCAATGCTCTAACCACTAGGCTACCTGTCGCCCCTGACCAGGTTAATTCAGGTGAAGGCTATGATCCCTTATTGATGTCACTTGTTAAATCCACTTCATTCCATGTAGATGAAGGGGAGGAGACAGGTTAAAGAAGGATTATTGACCCTTGACACAATTGATAAATGGGTTGTGTATGTGTGCCATTCTGAGGACAATCGAGAAATGGGTTGTGTATGTGTGCCATTCTGAGGACAATCGAGAAATGGGTTGTGTATGTGTGCCATTCTGAGGACAATCGAGAAATGGGTTGTGTATGTGTGCCATTCTGAGGACAATCGAGAAATGGGTTGTGTATGTGTGCCATTCTGAGGACAATCGAGAAATGGGTTGTGTATGTGTGCCATTCTGAGGACAATCGAGAAATGGGTTGTGTATGTGTGCCATTCTGTGGGTGAGTAGGCAAGACAAAAAAGTGTATTTGAACGGGGTATGCTGGGTTTTTCACACTCAACAGTTTCCCGTGTGTATCAAGATTTGTCCCCCACCCAAAGGACATCCAGCCAACTTGACACAACTGTGGAACACATTCGACACCTTGTAGAGTCCATGCCCCTGACAAATGGAGGCTGTTATGAAGGGGGAAGGGGTGTTCTTAATGTTTGGTACACTCAGTGTGTATTACATACAATGTAGACACATAGCTTTTAAATAGGTTAAAGGTCCAATGCAGCTATTTTTATCTCAATAAAATGTTGGGGTAACAATGAAGTACCTTACTGTGATTGCTTTCATTTAAAATTGTCACAAATTAACAAAATAGCTTCTTAGCAAAGAGTAATTTCTCAAGCAAGAATTTTGTTAGGACTGTCTGGGAGTGGTCTGAGTAGGGAGGAGGAAACTGAAAACTAGCTCTTATTGGCAGAGAGGTTTGGAACTCTTTCTTATTGGTCTACTGATGATGTCACCAGGCAGGCCAAAACTCCATCCCACAAAACAAGCTAAAGGTTTTAGGCGGTCTTTTAAAACAGCTCTTACACTAAAACAATTTCAATTTGACAGTATTATTTCAACCTCATAGTGAGGAAATATTTAATAAAATCTAATTTTTGACTGCACTGTGTCTTTAACATTTATTTGATCTATCATGCCAATACTGGTCCTATTCAATAGGGCACACTGTAGCAAAACATTTTATAACGGAAAACAAAAATTAGCATTTCTTATTGGACATGTTCAGGTAGTCCCTCCCTGTTTCTGTCAGTTTCGTTCTGTATGGTTGGGGGGCAGCAGGGTAGGCTAGTGGTTAGAGCATTGGGCTAGTAAGCAAAAGGTTGCAAGTTCAAGTCCCCCAACTGACAAAGTACAAATCTGTCGTTCTGCCCCTGAACAAGGCAGTTAACCCACTGTTCCTAGGCCGTCATTGAAAATAAGAATTTGTTCTTAACTGACTTGCCTAGTTAAATAAATAAAATTGGTGCCTGTTATTTGCTATTCACTGATGTCATCACCAGGCAGGTCAAAACTCCATCCCACCAAAATAGATAGAAATTGCAGGTGGTTTTTTCAAACAGCTCTTACACTAAAAGGGCATTATCATAATTTTCACAATTTCACAGTATTATTTCAACCTGATACTGTGGAAATATATAAAACACAGGGGAAATCATGTCAAGGCTTTTAAATATCAATTAGATTTTTTTTCATGCATTGACAAGGTGTAATAACGTGAATGAAAACAGTGATTTTCCTGGAGGTCCTAGGATCATTCCCAAAACCAAAATAATTTGCTGAAAAAAATGTTGGGTGCTTACTGCTATTAGCCCATAAAAACGCATTGAACAACAGATTCAATACATGGAACAACAGATAGTCCCCCACAAAATCTAAAGGACGTTTGTTCTGTCCTATTTTTACATGTATTTAACCCCTTATTTTTGTCACTAAACAGTCTCCATATACAGTATACCTCCATTCATTTTTTTCAACTGGTACCGGGGGACCTTCAGACGAGTCTTGCGAGGCCTGTGGGCATCCTAGAGCAAAACAACTGACATGTACGTGTTCGTGAGAGTCCCCTTTCCACAAAGGGGTGTTATTTGTTTGTAGCCAAAACTGTTCGGACGCTACATACAGAAGTTGGCAGATCGGCTGTACCAACTTCAGACGACTCCCAAGATGCTTGTGCGGATCGTAGAGCAATAATAATAGTTTGAAGGCCAAACCGTTCGGACTCTACAGATGATTTTGTGAGAAGACCGTATGGTCTGACAAACATCGCTCTAGCTCTGTCACCTTTCACCGCAGATATGGAAGTGAATCCAATGCAAAAAAAAAATGATATCTCTAGCTTAAACTGATGGATTTTAAATGGGGATTTTTTATTATTATGCTAATGCAATGTCCGTGGTGGCGGGGACATCGAGTCTAGGGGGTTCAAATAAATGTTTCTTTGTGCGTTAGACCATGAGTTCGTTCAACCAGTTATATAACAGTCAACATCTGGAAACCATGAATAATGGAAACAGCCCTAGAGGAAAAGCATAGTTAGGATTTGTAAGCAGATATTATTGTTGGAATGACATTTATACCCATCGTTGACTGACTCCAGAGGAGTCTGATAATTATAACCAGAAGAAGAACTTTCAGTGTACTGTAATTCATTACTGCAATTTCCTGTTTTTTCCCCCATATCAGTCTTGAATGGTATGATAATGTTTCCCAAGCAACCAAACAGGCCATGACAATATTAGAGCATAGAACAGCACAACGACTTGCCAAATGAAGTGCATTGAAAACCAGATAAATTGGTTAGCTGCAGGATCCTCTTCACAATCAGAGGAAACATAAGCACATGTGCTAAAGTCAACTGGCAAAAACTATTCTCCGGTTTGTGGTCTTTGTCATGGCATTGTCATGACAGATGCACCATTGAGAGCATCTTGACTGGCTGCATCACTGCATGGTATGGCATCTGCAGTGCCATCGATCGCGTGGCGCTACAGAGGGTGGTGCAGACAGCCCAATACTTCACTGGGGCCAAGCTCCCTACCACCCAGGACCTCTATATCAGGCAGTGTGAAAGGAAGGCCCGGAAAATTGGTAAAGACTCCAGACACCCAAGCCATAGAGTGTTCTCTCTGCTTCCGCACGGCAAGCAAGCGGTACCAGAGCAACCAGTCTGACACCAACAGGCTCCTGAACAGCTTCTGTCCCCAAGCCATGACTGTTAAATAGCTAACAAAATGGCTACACAGACTGTCTGCATTGAGCCTTGTATTTTTTTTGCACTGACTCTATGCACACTCACAGGACTCTACACACTCACTCACACACACTCACACTGACACTCCAACACACACACACACACTCAATTTGCTCACACACACATAACACGCACACATATTCATACTGACTCTACACACACACATGCACACTCACTCACATAGAATCATCATATACTCTGCTGCTACCCTGTTTATCATATATCCTGATGCCTAGTCACCTTACCCCTATACATATCTAACCCTACCACTCCAGTATCCCTGCACATTGTAAATATGGTATTAGCACTGACTCTGGTACTGACCCTGTATTTAGCAACTGACCCTGGAACTGACCCTGTATTTAACTACTGACCCTGGAACTGACCCTGCATATAGCTTACTTACTTTCTCGTGTTCTTCTTATTTTTATTTCTCGTGTGTTTTTGTTCTCCTTTACTTTATTTTATAGTATAATATTTTTACTACTGATATTGATTACTGCACTGTTGGGAAGAAGCTTGCAAGAAAGGCACTTCACTGTTCTTGTGCACATGACAATAAAACTTGAAACTTTGTCCAAAGTTTCCTGTCAATCTCACTCAATCTTCTTCAACAACATACAGTACATATACAGTACATGTCTGAGTAATTATTTTTGGGTCATAATTTCTCACTGTTTCAATATTCATAATGTAAAAATGAAAGGAAAATATTTGTTATATCAAAGGCGTCCAACAGAATTCAGTAGTGAACTGCTACCTACAAATTAAGAAAGAGTCAACTTCAAATGTTAACATTTTCAGCCACAATGACAGATAACACTTGACTTAACTTTTTGTTCTTATTTTCCGTAGGTTTGACCATGGAGAGTGGAATCCTTATCCGGTAAGGATAAGGATACTACCCTCTATTCATACCCTCTATTCAGTACTACCCTCTATTCATACCCTAATAAAACCCTCAACTCAATCCAAGATCTAAAGGATTTTGATTTTGATTATCCCATCCCCCCACCTTGGCTCAGTTTGCTCTACTGGCTCACCAGCAACATCAACTACATAGACAACAACAACATCATGAAACTAAATTTTGATCCAACCAGAGGAGACTATGGTTCTCATTATTATGGAAACATAGAAAAGGTGTTTCCTTCTCTTTCTAAGAACACTGGACCATACTACTCCCTGGGAAATTTCAAATTTGAAAACTCTCTACAATTCCCAGATTATGTCACTATAACATTTTACCATTCAGAGGGACCTTCTGAGAGGTTACAGAACAACTGATGCAGGCTCATCCTCAGAGTCAGAGAAAGAGGAAACAGAAAGAGTGATCAGAATACATTGATGTTCATCACAATCCACCCAACTGGGGGAGAGGTTCTGCATACGACCCAGATAACACCTACCGCATCACCCCCAACCTCCTGAGAGAGATCCAGACGTTCCAGACCCTCTCAGTGACTGATATCCAAAACTAATACAGCATACATATAGGCCCAACATATCAAATCAAAGACCCCTTGAAGAGATTAGTATTGTTTCTCAATATTATTTATCATAAAAAAATAGATATTGTCAGTAAGTGCTATTTTAATCCTGGGCAACGCCGTCGCCGTTCAGTGAGTAATGAAGTGTGATGATTTGAAGATTAAGCTGGAGGTAAAGACCACAAGTAAAGGGACAGCCAGGATCAGCTGGGATGACATCCCTAAGAAGCACTTGAACCGAGATGTGTTTGTGGTGCTTTATCAGACCAGGCCAGTGAGATACAGCTAGCCAACACCAAGATAATCGAGGCCTCTGGGAACTTCAACACCACTGAAGCGCTGAACCCCGGCCTGCAGGGCAGGCTTCACAAGAGCAAAACCAACTGGAAGAGACAGCAAATTGCCGGTGAGGAGCTCTGGAGAGGTCTTGAGTTTTACGACACCAACAGGGAGATTTCTGTTGTCATAAGAGGTTATGACGCCAGTCTGCAGCTCTATGTTAAAGATAGCAAGGCCAGCGCTCGCCTGTACGTCAGGAACTCTTTCACTGACTAGATGGATGTGTTTAAGAGCTCCTGGGTTGGTTTCTACTCCAATGGAAACACAGGCACCTCTAAGTGTTATACGTGGCAGTGGGCTGTGTATTTCTCCAAGGAAACCCGCTCCGACATACCAGAGTATGATGTGTATGTATATCAGTCTAAGATGACCATGTCTCCTGGCGTCCATGCTAGATTAATACTCTGGAGAAAATCTGGAGAAAAGCCCGTACCTCAGACTGGGAAATACAGAGACCTGCCAATACAAACACTGATGTAAACGGTTACGATGCCAGTCTGCAACTATTTGTTAGAGAAGGCTATGCCTGCGCTCGCCTGTACATCAAGAAGTCCTTCAGTGATTGGATGGATGTGTTTAAGACCTCCTAGGTTGGCTTCTACTCCAATGAAAATAAAGCCACCATAAAGTATGATACGAATAGGTGGCAATGGACCAAGAAATTCTCCAAGGAAATTCAGTCTGACATACCAGACTATGATGCATATGTATACCAGTTTGGTAGGACCATGTCTCCTGGTGTCCAGGCTAGATTCATAATGGTAGACAATGAAATAGCCCGTACTCTACCTTGGAAGAATTAGGGCTCGATACAATCTGTATAGCTGAAGTTCAGCGCTAATGCACAATATATATTCAAAGGTAATTTGCGATTGAGCCCACATATGCAGCATTTACCGTGAATGCCGTCTCCGCGAACCGAACGTTGCTTTAAAATGTATATTGAGCATTAGCGCTTACTTCAGTGATACATGATTGAATAAAAATGTACAGTGCATTCGGAAAGTATTCAGACCCCTTGACTTTTTCAACATTTTGTTACGTTACATTCTTATTCTAAATTGGATTCAATCGTTTTTCCCCCCATCAGTCTACACACAATACCCCATAATGACAAGGCAAAACCAGGTCTTTAGGAATTTTTGCAAATGTATTAAAAATAAAAAAACTGAAATATAACATCTACATAAGTATTCAGACCCTTTACTCAAATCAAATCAAACTTGATTTGCCACATGCGCCAAATACAACAAGTGTAGACTTTACTGTGAAATGCTTACTTACAAGCCCTTAACCAACACTGCAGTTCAAGATGAACAAAATATTTACCAAGTAGGCTAAAATAAAAAGGTTTTCACCAAGGATCTATCTGTACTTTGCTCTGTTAATCTTTCCCTCAATGCTGAGTAGTCTCCCAGTCCCTGTCACTGAAAAACATGCCCACAGCATGATAGTGCCACCACTAGAGTTCAATCTTGGTTTCATCAGACCAGAGAAGCTTGTTTCTCATGGTCTGAGAGTCCTTTAGGTGCATGTTCCTTTTACTGATAAATGGCTTCCATCTGGCCACTCTACCATAAAGGCCTGATTGGTGGAGTGCTGCAGAAATGGTTGTCTTTCTGGAAGGTTCTCCCATCTCCACAGAGGAACTCTGCAGCTGTCAGAGTGACTATCGGGTTCTTGGCCACATCCCTGACCAAGGCCCTTCTCCACCGATTGCTCAGTTTGGCCAGGCGGCCAGCTCTAGGAAGAGTCTTGGTGGTACCAAACTTCTTCTATTTGAGAATGATAGAGGCCACTGTGTTCTTTGGTACCTTCAATGCTGCAGACATTTTTGGGTACCCTTCACCAGATCTGTGCCTCGACACAATCCTGTCTCGGAGCTCTACGGACAATTCCTTCAACCTCATGACTTGGTTTTTGCTCTGACATGCACTATTTTTTAAAACATGTTTTCATTATGGGGTATTGTGTATAGATTGAAGAGGAAAAAACATGTATTTAGTCCATTTTAGAATAAGGCTGTAACGTAAAACATTTTGGAAAAAGTCAAGGGGTCTGAATACTTTCTGAATGCACTGTATATTGCGCATTAGCTTTTACTTCAGCGATACATGATTGAATAAAGCTCTTAGAGGAGTCGCTTAGTGAGAGAGTTGAGCTGTAGCCAGAGAATCAACAGATCTCTAAACCAGTTCCCAACTGGCTCATTCAAACCTTCTCCTCTTTCTTGTAACGTTTTCATTTCTACCTTTTCAACAACAAAAAAATGTAAGCATTAGAATGATTAGAACTTGGTCTTTTTTTAAAGTAACTTACAGTGGGGAGAACAAGTATTTGATACACTGCCGATTTTGCAGGTTTTCCTACTTACAAAGCATGTAGAGGTCTGTAATTTCTATCATGGGTACACTTCAACTATGAGAGACGGAATCTAAAACAAAAATCCAGAAAATCACATTGTATGATTTTTAAGTAATTCATTTGCATTTTATTGCATGACATAAGTATTTGATACATCAGAAAAGCAGATCTTAATATTTGGTACAGAAACCTTTGTTTGCAATTACAGAGATCATACGTTTCCTGTAGTTCTTGACCAGGTTTGCACACACTGCAGCAGGGATTTTGGCCCACTCCTCCATACAGATCTTCTCCAGATCCTTCAGGTTTCGGGGCTGTCGCTGGGCAATACGGATTTTCAGCTCCCTCCAAAGATTTTCTATTGGGTTCAGGTCTGGAGACTGGCTAGGCCACTCCAGGACCTTGAGATGCTTCTTACGGCGCCACTCCTTAGTTGCCCTGGCTGTGTGTTTCAGGTCGTTGTCATGCTGGAAGACCCAGCCACGACCCATCTTCAATGCTCTTACTGAGGGAAGGAGGTTGTTGGCCAAGATCTCGCGATACATGGCCCCATCCATCCTCCCCTCAATACGGTGCAGTCATCCTGTCCCCTTTGCAGAAAAGCATCCCCAAAGAATGATGTTTCCACCTCCATGCTTCACGGTTGGGATGGTGTTCTTGGGGTTGTACTCATCCTTCTTCTTCCTCCAAACACGGCGAGTGGAGTTTAGACCAAAAAGCTCTATTTTTGTTTCATCAGACCACATGACCTTCTCCCATTCCTCCTCTGGATCATCCAGATGGTCATTGGCAAACTTCAGACGGGCCTGGACATGCGCTGGCTTGAGCAGGGGGACCTTGCGTGCGCTGCAGGATTTTAATCCATGACGGCGTAGTGTGTTACTAATGGTTTTCTTTGAGACTGTGGTCCCAGCTCTCTTCAGGTCATTGACCAGGTCCTGCCGTGTAGTTCTGGGCTGATCCCTCACCTTCCTCATGATCATTGATGCCCCACGAGGTGAGATCTTGCATGGAGCCCCAGACCGAGGGTGATTGACTGTCATCTTGAACTTCTTCCATTTTCTAATAATTGCGCCAACAGTTGTTGCCTTCTCACCAAGCTGCTTGCCTATTGTCCTGTAGCCCATCCCAGCCTTTTGCATGTCTACAATTTTATCCCTGATGTCCTTATACAGCTCTCTGGTCTTGGCCATTGTGGAGAGGTTGGAGTCTGTTTGATTGAGTGTGTGGACAGGTGTCTTTTATACAGGTAACGAGTTCAAACAGGTGCAGTTAATACAGGTAATGAGTGGAGAACAGGAGGGCTTCTTAAAGAAAAACTAACAGGTCTGTGAGAGCCGGAATTCTTACTGGTTGGTAGGTGATCAAATACTTATGTCATGCAATAAAATGCAAATTAATTACTTAAAAATCATACAATGTGATTTTCTGGATTTTTGTTTTAGATTCCGTCTCTCACAGTTGAAGTGTACCTATGATAAAAATTACAGACCTCTACATGCTTTGTAAGTAGGAAAACCTGCAAAATCGGCAGTGTATCAAATACTTGTTCTCCCCACTGTATCTATTCAGAATGTGCAAGTGTGTGAGAAATGTACGCTTGCTACAAGGACAATAAGTCCTTTGCAGTAATCACAGATTATCCTTGTATAACATTTTTAAATGCTTTAATAGATTTATTTCACTTTTTAGGTTTTTCTATCTCAGCACTACATGTGTTTTACTCTCATTATAATCATATTGCAATAACTGTTTATCTGATGTTAATTTGTATTTGGAGCATATTTTTATTAAATCTTAAATATCACTTCAGTATCATTTGTGGTTGATGTGTTATTAATCCGTTCATTATTCAATAGATCAGTATAATTTATATTCATTTTATTTAAAAAAGTATAAAATGTTTAACGGATTTCATCCTTTGAAAAGTGAGGCGTGCGTGCGAATATAAAATTATAAGTAGACCCTCTTGTTAAAATACTATAACTGTCACGTTCTGACCTTAGTTCCTTTTTTTATGTCTTTATTTTAGTTGGTCAGGGTGTGAGTTGGGGTGGGCATTCTATGTTGTTTTTCTATGTTTTGTTCTGTTGTTATATTTCTATGTGTTTGGCCTAGTATGGTTCTCAATCAGAGGCAGGTGTCAGTCGTTGTCTCTGATTGGGAGCCATATTTAGGTAGCCTGTTTTCTATTGTGTTTTGTGGGTGGTTGTTTCCTGTGTTAGTACCATACGGGACTGTTTCGGTTGTTTGTTTGTACTTTTGATAATTTGTTCAGTGTTCTGTTGATTTATTAAATATCTCATTATGGACACTTACCACGCTGCACATTGGTCCGATCCTTGCTACTCCTCCTCAGACGAAGAGGAAATCCATTACAATAACAACCTTAGTTCAGCACCGAGAAAATCAAGAGATTTTAGCCTCCTGGGAAAGCTAAAAGAGGCATAGTTCAGCAATAATCCAAGAGATCGTTTTTTTGCAATTATCATTACATTTTCAAGTACAACTTTTCAGATGTTTTTTGTAAAGTGAAGAATGGCTTCCATTTTTTTTTAAATGCAATAACATTTATTTACCATTTTATAAATGACAGTGATTTCATTACGATGTTGTAAAGATAACAGTTCATGTGTTAAAGGGACAGTAGATAACAGTAGATACTGGCAGATTACAGTAGATAACCCTAGATAACAGTAGATAACAGCAGAAAACACTAGATAATGTCGTAGAAATATTTGCTCAATTTGCTCAATGGGGTTTTCTTTGTGAAGAAGGATGGGTCACTGAGGCCGTGCATAGACTTCCGTGGGCTGCATAATATCACAGTAAAGAACAAGTACCCCTTGCCACTCATCAGCTCTGCTTTTGCCCCCCTCCATGGTGCCACGGTGTTCACCAAACTCGACCTCCGGAATGCCTACCATATTGTCCGCATCAGAGAGGGTGACGAGTGGAAGACGGCGTTCAACACACCACTTGGTCACTTTGAGAATTTGGTCATGCCTTTTGGTCTTACTAACACCCCTGCTGTTTTCCAGAATCTAGTCAATGATTTGCTGAGGGATGTGATTGGACGCTTCGTTTTTGTCTATTTAGATGACATCCTGATTTTTTTCCAAAGACACTGAGGCTCACCAGCAACAATTTCGCCAAGTTCTTCAATGGCTGTTGGAGAATAAGCGTTTTGTTAAAGTTGAAAAATGTGAGTTCCATGCTGCCTCGGTGTCTTTCCTGGGTTATGTTATTGCACAGGGACAGTTACGTATGGACGATGCCAAGGTCATGGCAGTCACAGAGTGGCCTGCGCCCTCCAACCTGAAGCAGCTACACCGTTTCCTGGGGTTTGCACATTTTTACAGATGTTTCATTCACAACTACAGCTGTCTGGCAGCACCTATAACCACTCTCACCTCCACCTCCACTCCGTTCCACTGGACGCCTGAGGGAGAGGCAGCATTCCTGGAACTCAAGCGTCGCTTCACTTCCACCCTGGTCCTCACTCAGCCCGACCCAGAACTCCAGTTCATCGTGGAGGTGGACGCCTCTGACACCGGGGTAGGTGCTGTTCTGTCTCAACATTCCCTCTCTGATCAGAAGGTCCACCCATGTGCATTCTTTACCTGTAAGCTCTCACCTGCAGAGAGGAATTTTGACATTGGAAACCGGGAACTCCTGGCAGTTAAGCTGGCTCTTGAGGAATGGCATCACTGGCTGGATGGCTCTGTACCCCCCTTCATCGTGTGGACTGACCATAAAAACCTGTCCTACATCCAGACTGAACTCCTGGCAAGCCAGGTGGGCCTTGTTCTTCGGAAGACTCAATTTCACACTCACTTATCACTCCGGTTCGAGGAATACCAAGCCTGATGCCCTCTCCAGCCAGTTCACCACCGACAACATGGGTACCGAGCCAGAAGCCATTGTGCCATCCACCTGCATCGTTGTCGCCTGAGAGATCGCGTCCCGTATTGGCCAGGCTCAGCAGAACCAGCCTGACCCGGGTAACAGTCCTAGTAATGCTCTGTTTGTTCCAGATTGTGTTCGCTCTGATACTCTTCAGTGGGGCCATTCTACCCACCTCACCTGTCACCCTGGTATGAACCGGACCCTCGCCTTCCTGCGTCAGCGCTTTTGGTGGCCCACAATGGTGAGATGTCCGGGAGTTTGTCTCAGCCTGCTCGGTATGTGCCCGAACAAAACCTTCACTAAACCCACTTCCGTGCTGCTTTGCCCTCTTCCCATACCCAGTCGCCCCTGGTCACACATAGCTCTGGACTTCGTCACTGGCCTTCCCCCATCTAACAGTAACTCTGTCATCCTCACCATTATTGACAGATTTTCCAAAGCGGCTCACTTAATTCCCCTCTCCAAGCTCCCGTCCTCCAGGGAAACTGCGGACCTGCTAGTATCCCATGTGTTTCGTCTGCATGGCATTCCCACTGACATCGTTTCCGACAGGGGACCCCAGTTTACCTCCCAGGTATGGAGATCCTTCTGTTCAGCTCTTGGTATCAATGTCAGTCTTTCATCTGGATATCACCCCCAGACCAACGGCCAGACCGAACGGGCCAACCAGGAGATGGAGACTGCCCTACGCTGCGTGAGTTCTGCTAACCCTTCCTCCTGGAGTGCTCAGCTACCCTGGGTTAAACATGCCCACAACACCCTCACCAACGCCTCGTCAGGTATGTCACCTTTCGAATGTGCTCTGGGTTACCAACCCCCTTGTTCCCCGCCGAAGAGGTCGAGGTTGCGGTCCCCTCTGTCCAGGACCATCTGCGCCATTGTCATCGTACCTGGAGGAAGGCCCGGGCTGCCCTTCTTCATGCCTCCGACAGGACCCAGTCCCAAACCAACTGTCACCGGGCCTCAGCTCCAGTCTACACCCCAGGTCAAAAGGTATGGCTCTTATCGAAGGGCCTGCCATTGAAGGTGGCATTGAAGAAACTTTCCCCCCCGATTCATTGGTCCCTTTGAAATTGACCGTGTTATTAACCCCTCTGCTGTGCGCCTGAAACTCCCAGCCTCTCTCAGGATCCACCCTACCTTCCATGTATCCCTGATGAAACCTGTCTGCTCCAGCCCCGTCTCCTCCTGCAGCAGCTCCGCCACCCCCCGGATCATCGATGACCATCCTGCATACACCGCCCGGCAGCTTCTGGACGTACGCCGTCGGGGTTGTGGCTGGCAGTACCTGGTGGACTGGGAGGGATACGGGCCTGAGAGCGCTGCTGGGTGCCCCGCTGTCACATTCTGGACCCCTCACTCTTACGTGAGTTCCATACCCTACACCCAGATAAGCCCGGTCGGGCGCCAGGTGGCGTCCGTGGAGGGGGGGTACTGTTACATCTGCTCATGCCACACCCTCTTCTTCTCATCCTGGACCTCCCTAACCTGCCACCACTCCCCCAGTGCTCTCCTTTTCTCTCTCCCCCTCTATCTCTGTGCATGTGATTGTGTGAGGAGTCTGCATTTCTAGCTGTTTGTTCCTGCATAGATTTTGTTATCCTGTTGTGCCCGTTTTCCCTGGCCTCACGCTGCTTTTTCTCTCCGCTACAGTCCGTCTGCTCTGACTCTGGTCACTGTCTCCAGTCACTCGTCTCCTCAGTCCTGCTTCTCTGCCCTGGATCCCCGCTCTACTCCTTCATTGAATTCCGCTCCAGACCTGCTTACCCGGTTCCTAATCTCCTTGCCCCCAGCCTCAGCCTCAGTCCGGATTCCCTACTACAAAAAGTTTAATGACATTCGGAGATTTTCAAGTCAAGCCTTTGATACTGGATAAATCTGTAAGGTAGGGAGGGATGTATTTTCTGTTTGTCATGAGCTCGGCTATGGTGGTCGGCGAACCCTCAACCTTCTGGGCCGTAGCCCTGCGTGGCATTGACTGTGCCACAAAAGCATGCTGAAGTGGCAAAGTCAATTTCAATGTTTATAAACACAGGGTCACCACAGTTATTGTTATATGTGATCGTAAACATTATTTTTTAGTTCATTCTATGAGGGGGGAGGGTGTTCCATGTATTTTACAGTACAAGGGGAGGGTCATGTGAAAATATTTGTAACCTTGGGGAGGGGGTGCATTTTTTTATGACACCTTGACACCCCCCAGTAAATTTCGACATGTCCCTAAGCCCATGCAGCCATGCAATCCCCTTTGGTTCAGAGCATGTAGATCTCATGCACTAAATGATGGCAGGTTAGAATGTAAGGATTCATGCCTTTTTCTGCTGGTAGAGGACTGTAGAGTGTTTATGCATGTATTAGCCATACATTGACCCTTCGAGTCCAAAACGGGAAGTTTTAAAAAATGAGGTCGTTTTCAATCCTCCAGAGTATCTCTAATGAGTGGGTAATTATTTAATGCATGAATCTAAGCTGATGTCCTTAAGATTTGTCCTTAAAGCTTTTCGAAATATGATATTTCTCAATTCATAGATTTTGGGGTTTGGCAACGTCTGTCCCCGCTTTTGTCCTGATTAGTGTACTTAATGCACCTGCAATAAAACTGCATCACCCAGTCATCAAACCCATCAATTCTTCTAACATTTCATCTGCTCAGATAAAACTGCATCACCCAGTCATCAAACCCATCAATTCTTCTAACATTTCATCTGCTCAGATAAAACTGCATCACCCAGTCATCAAACCCATCAATTCTTCTAACATTTCATCTGCTCAGATAAAACTGCATCACCCAGTCATCAAACCCATCAATTCTTCTAACATTTCATCTGCTCAGATAAAACTGCATCACCCAGTCATCAAACCCATCTATACTTCTAACATTTCATCTGCTCAGATAAAACTGCATCACCCAGTCATCAAACCCATCAATTCTTCTAACATTTCATCTGCTCAGATAAAACTGCATCACCCAGTCATCAAACCCATCAATTCTTCTAACATTTCATCTGCTCAGATAAAACTGCATCACCCAGTCATCAAACCCATCAATCCTTCTAACATTTCATCTGCTCAGATAAAACTGCATCACCCAGTCATCAAACCCATCAATTCTTCTAACATTTCATCTGCTCAGATAAAACTGCATCACCCAGTCATCAAACACATCAATTCTTCGAATATTTAATCTGCTCAGATAAAGCTGCAGATCAGTGTTGATCTATGTTCCTGTCACGTTCTGACCTTAGTTCCTTTTTTATGTCTTTATTTTAGTTGGTCAGGGTGTGAGTTGGGGTGGGCATTCTATGTTGTTTTTCTATATTTTGTTCTGTTGTTATATTTCTATGTGTTTGGCCTAGTATGGTTCTCAATCAGAGGCAGGTGTTTTTTTTTTTTTTTCTGTGTTCATTTTGATTTATAAAAAATCTATTATGGACACTTACCACGCTGCACATTGGTCCGATCCTTGCTACTCCTCAGACGAAGAGGAAATCCGTTACAGTTCCAGAGAAATGGGTAGGAATTTTGGTAAAAACATGAGCTTCAGATCCCCCAAAAAGTGTAGACATGCAAAAGAATGCACATAGAAAACATTAATTGAAGATTTTTTTATTATTGTATGTAGTTGTTTTTTCACACAGCATTGTACATTTCTCACTCTTAATGAAGAACCACACAGAGCTCACACCTGATTGTAAACCCATTTCACCAGCTAGGAATCGGGCCAGACTGAACTCATGGCCAAGGAGGTGGATGGATGGTGACACAGGTAGGGGTGAGCAGTGCACTGTGTGGCTTAAAACAGCGCTGATGGCTGGGACATTTTGGCATTCCTGAACTTTCTGAAGTTCTAAAAAAACAAATTATTAAAACAAGGATTAATGTTTCTGCTAATCCAGTTGATGTTTCATGTACAACTCAGACCACCTAGAGTCATTCGTTCCTCGCTCCAACTGAAGTATTCATAGGCACTTCAGTGCAATGAGCTTTACTATGTTACATGTATAATTTCTAAGTCTTTCACTGGCCTCAGCCATAAATAACGGGTCCATTTTCTAAATGATGACCATTTTGATTTTAATGGACAGAGCCCAAAACTGTTTTAGAAGGCTGGCAGAGAGGCAGGCAACTGCTCAAGTTGAACGTATTAACCAGCTTGCCAACTGAGGATCACGTTCAAGAAGTGGTCTTACACCATTTCCACAGAGTGCAACAACTCTCAGGAGTGGTGTGATTCAGACAGCTAATCCTATTTCACACGACTGAGAGGGGCTTGGTGGCATTGGCTGAGTAAATGAGCAGTTTGATTCTAATGTGGAACATGATGATCATCATATACCCGACTAAAAATGACCATCAACATGGATATCAAGGTCAAGCTATGGAGGTGCTGTCGTTACTGTTTATTACCTGTGCCAACGCCAGCAACACAAACAGAACACTGCAGAACAACAGGGTTACACTGTTACAGACAGAGAGACTGACAGATGCTTGACCATAATCAATGCATATAAACACTTACAAGAGGAATTACATAAGATCCGATATGTGATGTAACAGGGAAGACACAACCCTATATGGCACAGCCCGCTCTCAAGGAGTATAACAACAAGAGAAAACAAAACCAAACAAATGTATATACATTTTTGGTTTAAAGTATACATACCAACAATAACAAAAACAATCTTTGCACGTATTTGATGGTACAGTGTTTGTTGTTTCCACATAAAAGGAAAAGATGAGCAGTAGTAGTAGTAGACGTAGAGGCATGTTGTCTGTGAGGGGTAGCAGTTGATCGTAACATGGACCTGAGGACAGACAGTGATGGGAATGTACAGTATGTATGGGAGAGTGGCGCTGTCTGTCTGTGAAGAGAAACTGAGGTGAAGGCACATTAAAGCACAGCAATAGTGCAGTGGAACAGACACTCGCCTCGTAGCCACAGGCACAAAAATACATCTCAGAGGCTTGACTACAACACTAATGCTACTGAGAGCCTTAGGAGCCATTGCCGTCTTTCTCTCTCTCTCACTCTCTCACTCTCTAAGTCTCTCTGCATCTACAGTGAGGGAAAAAAGTATTTGATCCCCTGCTGATTTTGTACGTTTGCCCACTGACAAAGAAATTATCAGTCTGTAATTTTAATGGTAGGTTTATTTGAACAGTGAGAGACAGAATATCAACAAAAAAATCCAGAAAAACGCATGTCAAAAATTTTATAAATTGATTTGCATTTTAATGAGGGAAATAAGTATTTGACCCCTCTGCAAAACATGACTTAGTACTTGGTGGCAAAACCCTTGTTGGCAATCACAGAGGTCAGATGTTTCTTGTAGTTGGCCACCAGGTTTGCACACATCTCAGGAGAGATTTTGTCCCACTCCTCTTTGCAGATCTTCTTCAAGTAATTAAGGTTTCGAGACTGACGTTTGGCAACTCGAACCTTCAGCTCCCTCCACAGATTTTCTATGGGATTAAGGTCTGGAGACTGGCTAGGCCACTCCAGGACCTTAATGTGCTTTTTCTTGAGCCACTCCTTTGTTGCCTTGGCCGTGTGTTTTGGGTCATTGTCATGCTGGAATACCCATCCACGACCCATTTTCAATACCCTGGCTGAGGGAAGGAGGTTTTCACCCAAGATTTGACGGTACATGGCCCCGTCCATCGTCCCTTTGATGCGGTGAAGTTGTCCTGTCCCCTTAGCAGAAAAACACCCCCAAAGCATAATGTTTCCACCGCCATGTTTGACGGTGGGGATGGTTTCTTGGGGTCATAGGCAGCATTCCTCCTCCTCCAAACACGGCAAGTTGAGTTGATGCCAAAGAACTCCATTTTGGTCTCATCTGACCACAACACGTTCACCCAGTTGTCCTCTGAATCATTCAGATGTTCATTGGCAAACTTCAGACGGGCATGTATATGTGCTTTCTTGATCAGGGGGACCTTGCGGGCGCTGCAGGATTTCAGTCCTTCACGGCGTAGTGTGTTACCAATTGTTTTCTTGGTGACTATGGTCCCAGCTGCCTTGAGATCATTGACAAGATCCTCCTGTGTAGTTCTGGGCTGATTCCTCACTATTCTCATGATCATTGCAACTCCACGAGGTGAGATCTTGCATGGAGCCCTAGGCCAAGGGAGTTTGACAGTTCTTTTGTGTTTCTTCCATTTGCGAATAATCGCACCAACTGTTGTCACCTTCTCACCAAGCTGCTTGGCAATGGTCTTGTAGCCCATTCCAGTCTTGTGTAGATCTACAATCTTGTCCCTAACATCCTTGGAGAGCTCTTTGGTCTTGGCCATGGTGGAGAGTTTGGAATCTGATTGATTGATTGCTTCTGTGGACAGGTGTCTTTTATACAGGTAAGAAACTGAGATTAGGAGCACTCCCTTTAAGAGTGTGCTCCTAATCTCAGCTCGTTACCTGTATGAAAGACACCTGGGAGCCAGAAATCTTTCTGATTGAGAGGGGGTCAAATACTTATTTCCCTCATTAAAATGCAAATCAATTTATAACGTTTTTGACATGCGTTTTTCTGGATTTTTTTGTTGTTATTCTGTCTCTCACTGTTCAAATAAACCTACCATTAAAATTATAGACTGATCATTTCTTTGTCAGTGGGCAAACGTACAAAATCAGCAGGGGATCAAATACTTTTTTCCCTCACTGTATGTCGGTCACTCTCCCAAATCCCCCACTGTCTCACTTTCTCATTCCCTCCCTCCCTACCTCTCCCTTTATCCGTGGATTTATTTTAGTACGAAAACACTATATCAACTGGGTATGTTACCATTGGGTATGGTAATAGAACGCAAAATCAGACATCTTTGGATATTATTAAAAGCGTTTGGGCCGGGGAGGGAAATATGTGTACAGCTGTACAAACGTAAAAAATTCTGAGTTGGCACGCTCGATAACTCTTGCTGTTTGCTTGTATGGCTTATGCTCATATTTACTTAGGATGTTTCAGTGTGTAAATCAAGGCTTGCCTCTCTCATATCCTCTCCGGTGCTGTCACTCACTTTGACGATCACTAGCATAAGGATCCATTGCCAAGCAGTGAGAAATGACTGCCTATTAAAAAACAACAACAGTCATCATGAACGTCACTGTCCAGATTGGAGAGGGTGTTGGGCTCCACTAATGCCATCTTGCCTGCTTAATTAACACTCAGAATGAAGTCACAGCTACTCCCCTCACCCTGGTCCCATCCATTCTTAGACACTGGTGGCAGATGATGCAATTATTTATTTATTGACCCTTACTTTACCAGGTAATGTGGCTCTCCGTAGCCGATGTGAGTAAGACCTTTAAACAGGTCAACATTCACAAGGCCGCAGGGCCAGATGGATTACCAGGACGTGTACACCCGAGCATGCGCTGACCAACTGGCAAGTGTCTTCACTGACATTTTCAACCTCTCCCTGTCTGAGTCTGTAATACCAACATGTTTCAAGCAAACCACCATAGTCCCTGTGCCAAAGAACACTAAGGTAACCTGCCTAAATGACTACTGACCCGTAGCACTCATGTCTGTAGTCATGAAGTGCTTTGAAAGGCTGGTCATGGCTCACAACAGCATTTTCCCAGAAACCCTAGACCCACTCCAATTTGCATACCGCCCCAACAGATGATGCAATCTCTATTGCACTCCATACTGTCCTTTCCCACCTGGACAAAAGGAACACCTATGTGAGAATGCTATTCATTGACTACAGCTCAGCATTCAACACCATAGTGCCCTCAAAGCTCATCACTAATCTTAGGATCCTGGGACTAAACACCTCTCTCTGCAACTGGATCCTGGACTTCCTGACGGGCCGCCCCCAGGTGGTAAGGGTAGGTAACAACACCTCCGCCATACTGATCCTCAACACGGGGGCCCCTCAGGGGTGCGTGCTCAGTCCCCTCCTGTACTCCCTGTTCACTCATGACTGTATGGTCAGGCACGACTACAACACCATCATTAAGTTTGCTGATGACACAACAGTGGTAGGCCTGATCACAGACAACGATGAGGCAGCCTATAGGGAGGAGGTCAGAGACCTGGCCGTGTGGTGCCAGGACAACAACCTCTCCCTCAACATGATCAAGACAAAGGAGAGGATTGTGGACTACAGGAAAAGGAGGAACGAGCACACCCCCATTCTCATTGACGGGGCTGTAGTGAAGCAGGTTGAGAGCTTCAAGTTCCTTGCTGTCCACATCACAAACAAACTATGATGGTCCAAGCACACCAAGGCAGCCGTGAAAAGGGCATTACAAAACCTAATCCCCCTCAGGAGACTGAAAATATTTGGCATGGGTCCTCAGATCCTCAAAAGGTTCTACAGCTGCACCATCGAGAGCATCCTGACTGGTTGCATCACTGCCTGGTATGGCAACTGCTTGGCCTCTGACTGCAAGGCACTACAGAGGGTAGTGCTTACGGCCCAGTACATCACTGGGGCCAGGCTTCCTGCCATCCAGGACCTCTACATGTATACCAGGCAGTGTCAGAGGAAGGCCCTAAAAATTGTCAAAAACTCCAGCCACCCTAGTCATAGACTGTTCTCTCTGCTACCACACGGCAAGCAGTACCAGAGTGTCAAGTCTAGGTCCAAAAGGCTTCTCAACAGCTTCTACCACCAAGCCATAAACCTCCTGAACAGCTAATGAAATGGCTACCCAGACCCCTCTTTTACGCTGCTGCTACTCTGTTTATTATCTATGCATAGTCACTTTAACTCTACCTACATGTACATATTACCTCAATTACCTCACATTGACTCGGTACCCCCTGTATATAGCCTCTCTTACCGCTGCTTTTACATTTTTTGTTACTTTTATTTCTTATTTTTTACTCATCTATTTTTTACTTAACACATTTTTATTAAAACTGCATTGCTGGTTATGGGCTTGTAAGTAAGCATTTCACTGTAAGGTTATATTCGGCACATGTGACAAATACAATTTGATTTGATGTTGGGAATTTAGCCAGGACACCAGGGTCAACACCCCTACTCGTACAATAAGTGCCATGGGATCTTTATTGACCACAGAGAGTCAGGACATTTTAAAGTCCCATCCAAAAGACAGCACCATATGCAGGGCAATGTCCCCTTCACAGCCCTGGGATCTCCTTAGAGGGAAGAGCACCCCCTACTGGCATTTCAACACCTCTTCCAGCAGCATCTGATCTCCCATCCAGGACCAACCCTGCTTAGCTTCAGAGGCATGCCAGCAGTGGGATGCAGGGTGGTATGCTGCTGGCAGAGATATCTGTAGCACTGATATGCCCAGTAAATATTTATCTCTTTTAAGCATCATGTATTATCTGTGAGAACATGAGTCTTATCTAACATCTCCCTCAAGAAGGGAAAGATGTCGATGAATAAACGACACATTCACAATTCCACAGTAAAGTAGGTCCCCCTTTAACCCTCACCAATAGTATTTTATCTACTTCCCCTCAGGTGGGAGCTAATTTTCCAAGTTCACAAGAAAATGAGTGACGCAAGAAAAAAAAACATTAACATCAGCAAAAGATTTATCAGGCAGAGAGAGAGAGAAAGGCTCAATGTGATGCTCAATGATCAGAGTTGCCAGAGGCTCTATAGTACCCCATCTCCCCACTTTCTCCCTGATCAAACACAGTCAGGAAAAGGATGGCTAAGTGTGATATTGTCTCTCCAAAACTATAACAACACCTAGGGACAGAAAGCATTTGTGAACCTCAGACAGCAGTAAATTGGTTCCTCTCTCCCCTGAGCCCAAACCCAGACGGCCTCAGCACCTGCCCGCTGAGCTATCTGATTTCATTTTTTATTGCTTATTCCGTTTTCCTCGACCATTGTCATTACTAGAATTTTGTCTCATTGTGCCTGTGGTGGATTTTTCAGACCTCCTCAACTAAGCGGAGAATAAGTGGTGTATGAACTAGAGAGGGGAAACAACGGGCCAGTGGCTTCTAGTCTGAAGTGGTGAAGAAGGAAGCAAACAAAGGGAGCAACAGAGATAGGAGGAAGAACTACAGAACTACAAAACAACATCATCCCTCAATCTATCTTTTCTTTAGTTATTGGCTTAAGGCAAAGACAACATAGACAAAGTGGCTCAACCAACAACCCTGCTATCCAAGGGAACATAGCATGATGAAATAAGGGAAGATAACAGAGGAGAGAGAAGATATGAGGCATGGCCCAAAAATCAAAAGGAATGAAATATCATGGTTCCACCAATCATTGGTCATGTTTTCTTTGAGATAGGTGCTGTTACTGGCCTTGGGCGATGTTGGCTCCTCATGAAGAGGGAGAGTGGAGCTGGATGCCCAATCTTGAGGCAGGCACTGGACAGACAGCCACATCGATTCATCCAGACAGACCTTATTAATTCATCCATTTATTTATTTATCTGCACAGCTTGTTCAACTCCATGTGTACTGATGTGAGAGAGAAGAGCTAAGAGATGGGCAGCTAGGACTACTAAAGAACATGAGCAGTCGGAGCAGGAGAGATAGAGATTGCAGAAAAATAATGATGGAAATTAACAAAGGAAAACCGAAAGCATGAAACGGATGTAAGACAGAGTGCCATAGGAGAAAGGTGTGAATGTCCATTTCCTCATTGTGGTTGTTCTTCCCTCAACCTTAAGTCTCCTCATCAGTCTCAGTGCCATGGTGGAGGTGACCCAGTGAATGTGATACTGTAGCTGATCATAAGAGGGGTAGTAGGGGGCTCGTTATACCGGACACCACCAGCCCAGCATAGCAGCAGGCAGCAGCAGCAGGGGCAGCATGGGTGCTGTGTGGCTTGCCGCTCCTCTACGGCCTCCTCGGGTCCCGGAGCCCACACTAGACTTCTCCTTCTCAGAATACAGTGGGATAACATTGAATTCCTGGCTTTCCTCCTCTACCTCCTCTTCCTCACTGTCCTCCACCTGAAAGACAGAGGGGATGTAATATAATAAATAATTTGTTATTAAAGTAACTGCCCAGTGAAAATCACACTTTTAATAGTTCATATTCTGTTAATTCATATCCAAATAATGCTCATCCTATACTCGTATTTGTGGCCAAAGCATAAATTGGAGAAAAACCACATCAAAAACCCCAACTCAAACATGTATCTCAAACGTACCATTTCAAAAATGTTTGCTATTTCCTCATAGAACATGTCATCTCCCTGAGGAGGATGAGTTGGCCAATCAGTGCTCTAGAGGAGGATGAGCTGGCCAATCAGTAGTCTACTCGCGTTAATATTTTTAACGACCGGTATACGCCCACAACATTCCAACACAGAAAAGTTGCTTTTTATTTCATGGAAATCTGGAAACACTGGGCATTTACTTTAAAATAAAGGGAGCAGAACTTGCAGGTAACTACCGCACATTGTGCATGCTGTATCTGCTTGGTAGAACTAAATAGTGATAGTAAATTGGATTCGAAGATCAAGCTTGGAAGAAAATAAGATCCATTATTTGCAGTGAGTAGTCATGAGCTTCCTACCAGACACGAATGGCAACTCAGCATTAAGCAAAACATGTTGTATTTAGGTGTTGAATTCAGAATCCAAAAGGTGTCAGCATCTTTTTTTATTAGAAAGAAAGGTGAGAATCTTGGTCATGGTACTGGATCAACAGAGTGAGAAGTGTATTAAAAAGGAACATCTTGAACCTGCACTCAGGGGGAGGGAGGCTTACAGCCTCTTCACACTTAATACACTAGTAGGGTAAAAAATACCATCGGCTACACATATTACTCAAATGAACACTTGTGTACTTGCTATGTCTTGAACGCTACCGCCGGAGGTAGCGCACGACACTCCCCCGACAGTTGCCCCCTTGAAGCAGGGCAGCGTAAAAAGAATTGTCTCATTGAGCCAACACTCCTACAGTATAAATGGTAAAAGCAGAGCAATGTTTTTGAAACAGCAGCAATGTTTAGACATTTTCCTTATTTTTGAGACTTGTTTTTCATTTGTAACAATGTGTGGTGATTTCAGAGGTGGCAGGTCCTGGAGCGAGCGGTACGGGAGAAATTGTTTTCCTGGGACGTAGAATTGTTCCTGATCTGTTAGTAGGCTAACCTAACCAACTCCAGACCCTAGTTGCAGCATAGGTCATAGTAATAAATCAGCTGTAAAAAAAACTGTTTTATATGGCCTATGATATGGCCTATGATATGGCCTATGATATGGCCTATGATATGGCCTATGATATGGCCTATGATATGGCCTATGATATGGCCTATGATAAGGCCTATGATATGGCCTATGATATGGCCTATGATGGGACCAGATTACTTTTCTAATCAGGTTATATGTTTTTTTTTTAAACGACTGGAAAAACTCCTCGTCCAAGGGAGGATGAAAACATTAAAACCCTTTACACAGACAGAGACAACAATTGCGATCAGACAAAAACAAACAAAAAACGAACAGGGCTGAGCTGGCTGTATGCAGGGTTGCATCGTTAGGTCTTTGATGGGTAATTAAAAAGACACTCATACAGTATGTCATCACTATTGTGTTGATTGAATTAATCAATCTAATAATTATGACACACTCCTCACTATTGTCATTGGTTGCACTGGTTGCACAAGCAGTCATGACATCACCCTGAAGAAGGCACAGTGATGCCGAAACGTTGGTGATTTACCCAATAAATTACTGGGAGTTATATATATATGGAGTGTGCGACTCTCTTTGTTTTTTATAGCTTACGATTGATTAATTCCAGTCAATAACTTTGGATTAAAAAGGCCAAGGTCGCCTAGCCCCCCGAAGTGTGAATATAAACCACATTTGATCAAATTCACATTTTCTCAGAATACAAATAACTGGGCCTATTTTAGGCAATAAATACATACATTTGAAGTCGGAAGTTTACATACACTTAGGTTGGCATCATTAAAACTAGTTTTTCAACCACTCCACAAATTTCTTCTTAACAAACTATAGTTTTGGCAAGTCGGTTAGGACATCTACTTTGTGCATGACACAAGTCATTTTTCCAACAATTGTTTTACAGACAGATTATTTCACTTATAATTCACTGTATCACAATTCCAGTGGGTCAGAAGTTTACATACACTAAGTTGACTGTGCCTTTAAACAGCTTGGAAAATTCCAGAAAATGATGTCATGGCTTTAGAAGCTTCTGATAGGCTAATTGACATAATTAGAGTCAATTGGAGGTGTACCTGTGGATGTATTTCAAGGCCTACCTTCAAACTCCGTGCCTAGTTGCTTGACATCATGGGAAAATCAAAAGAAATCAGCCAAGACCTCAGGAAAAAAATTATATGTCTGGTTCATCCTTAGGAGCAATTTCCAAATGCTTGAAGGTACCACGTTCATCTGTACAAACAATAGTACGCAAGTATAAACACCATGGGAACACGCAGCCGTCATACCGCTAAGGAAGGAGACGCGTTCGGTCTCCTAGAGATGAACGTATTTTGGTGCGAAAAGTGCAAATCAATCTCAGAACAACAGCAAAGGACCTTGTGAAGATGCTGGAGGAATCAGGTACAAAAGTAACTATATCTACAGTGAAACGAGTCCTATATCGACATAACCTGAAAGGCCGCTCAGCAAGGAAGAAGCCACTGCTCCAAAACCGCCATAAAAAAATCAGACTATGGTTTGCAACTGCACATGGGGACAAAGATTGTACTTTTTGGAGAAATGTGCTCTGGTCTGATGAAACAAAAATAGAACTGTTTGGCCATAATGACCATTGTTATGTTTGGAGGAAAAAGGGGGAGGCTTGCAAGTCGAAGAACACCATCCCAACCGGGATGCACGGGGGTGGCAGCATCATGTTGTGGGGGTGCTTTGCTGCAGGAGGGACTGGTGCACTTCACAAAATAGATGGCATCATGAGGGAGGAAAACTAGGTGGATATATTTAAGCAACATCTCAAGACATCAGTCAGGAAGTTAAAGCTTGGTCGTAAATGGGTCTTCCAAATGGACAATGACCCCAAGCATACTTCCAAAGTTGTGGCAAAATGGCTTAAGGACAACAAATTCAAGGTATTGGAGTGCCAATCACAAAGCCCTGACCTCAATCCTATAAAACATTTGTGGGCAGAACTGAAAAAGCGTGTGCAAACAAGGAGGCCTACAAACCTGACTCAGTTACACCAGCTCTGTCAGGAGAAATGGGCCAAAATTCACCCAACTTATTGTGGGAAGCTTGTGGAAGGCTACCCGAAACGTTTGACCCAAGTTAAACAATTTAAAGACAATGCTACCAAATAGTAGTTGTTATCAGTAGGCTACAGTTGATCAGACTGAATCACAGACTAATTGTGCAAGTTGGCAAATCATGAGGTTTTTTATTTTATTTATATTTTTGGTGGCGGGTATGGGCTTCCATATAAAAGAGCTTGTCGTGGTGAATTCACTTATACCCATGTTTTCAGTCACAATTTGCTTTTACCACATGTAATGACTTGTAATGACTTCATTTTACCTTTATTTAACTAGGCAAGTCAGTTAAGAACAAATTCTTATTTACAATGACGGCCTACCCCGGCCAAGCCGTAACCCGGACGACGCTGGGCCAATTGTGCGCCGCCCTATGGGACTCCCAATCACAGCCGGTTGTGATACAGCCTGGAATCAAACCAGGGTCTGTAGTGACACCTTTAGCAATGAGATGCAGTGCCTTAGACCACTGCGCCACTCGAGAGCCCCATATTAATCCAAATGAAGCCTGGTTTGTTGTAAGGTAGGCCTACTGTACTTTTCTATTCGTGTGATCAATCAATCATTCATTTTTGATAGGCTAACCGTACTTGATGAAGGCCGTCATAGTAACGCCGTGCTTTTGTCTTGAAGTTAAAATGTAGAGTGTAGCCTACAGACAACAAAAATAAACCCTTTAATTGTCTGCACATACATGCTTTGAATTGTTGCATTATTGAAGAGTGTAATATGGTTAGGTTGCATTATTCAATAGTGTAATATGTTTTAGAAGATAAGTTTCTGTCATTGTTGAATAGTTTGTGCTTACTGGCTAGTGACTACCGTGATATTTACAGTCAATTTGAGCTGCATACCAAGAATGTTGTGTTGCCAGCGACAACGAAAGGTAAGGCAAGGATGTAATGTGAATTGAAAAGTAGAATTCTCTTTCGCCACCCCGCTCCTCAGACGCTCCTTCATATCTTGTTGTGGGAATAGAGACTTAGAGGTTAGCAGTAGAGAAGAGAGGGAGGGATTGGAACTGTGTAAAGGAGAGGAGAAAGGGAGTGAGGAGGATTAGGATGGCAAGAGAAAGGAGGATAGGAGACAGATGGGTGTGAATAAATGAATATCAACAACTCAAGAGGATTGATGCTCCCTCCTGCAAACACCTCTGCCTAATCCTCACACACTGTGAGAGAGAGAGGGAGTGTGAAGAAGCTAGGGACAGAGAGATAGTGAGAAAAAAGGTAAGGAGGAAATCCTGGGTCTCTGTTCAATGCGTCAGTAATGTGTTGACTGTGAGCCTTGTGTTGAGACAGATGTGTTGGGAGTGTATCTCAGGTCAGGTCTGTGAGTGAGCGTTGACACTCAGGCAGCTCCGTTGGCGCTCATGTCACACCGTGGGTCATCATGCAGTTCACAGAGCATCCCTGACCCAGTGAGAACCCACTTTAGAAAAACCCACGGAACAAGCTTTTTGTCCACCATTGTTTTTAAGTTAGTGTACAGCCATTATGCAGACTGGGTTTGGTAAGGCAATGAAGAGTACTTACACTCACACTGTTGCGTTCTGATAAAATGTTAACGTTGACATTGATCTTGTCCTTGTCCTGAAAGATGCGTGGAGAGGGGGTGGCTGATGCGTGGTGACGAGGGGGCAGGGTCGTGCTCTCCACAGGGCGAGGGGAAGAGCCACCCAAATAACTGATAGCATTACCTGAGACAACAACAGACATCATCATTATCATCACCATCATTATCATCATCTCCATTCATCATCACCATATCATCATCACCATCCATCATCATCACCATCCATCATCATCACCATCCATCATCATCACCATCCATCATCATCACCATCCATCATCATCACCATTCATCATCACCATATCATCATCACCATATCATCATCACCATCCATCATCATCACCATCCATCATCACCATCCATCATCACCATATCATCATCACCATCCATCATCACCACCATCCATCATCATCATTATCACAATCTATCATCATCATCATCATCATCATCACAATCCATTATCATCACCATCCATCATCATCATCATCACCATCCATTATCACCATCATCACCATCCATCCATCATCACAATCCATCATCACCATCACCATCCATCACCATCACCATCCATCATCATCACCATCCATTATCATCACCATCCATCATCATCACCATCCATTATCATCATCACCATCCATTATCACCATCCAAAAATCATCATCACCATCCATCATCATCATCATCATCATTGTCACCATCATCACCATCGTCGTCATCATCATCACCACCATCATCATCATCACCATCATTATAATCATCGTCATAATCATCACCACCATCATCATCACCATAATCATCATCGTTGCCATTATCATCACCATAATCATCATCGTCAACATCATCACCTCTATTTTACCCACTGCTGATGATGCAAATGTCCTCAGAATTATTCATAGTAGTCATGAATTCATTAATCAACTGGGCATTGAACCCTTAAAGGTGGGGGGGTTAATGGGTGTGTTCACTCGTGTGTGGGGCAAGCATTTGTACATTCCCTCTGCCTAAACAGTACACAGTTACAGCCATTCACCCTTCTAGATAACTTGAAACCGTCTAAGCAGGTCTTGCGTCTTGAAGTCGCCTAGGACAGCTAGTGATAGCCAACTTCCTTCGCCAATTAGCTTCAGCTGGCTGGTGTGCGATCGTGGCAAAGTTGGTTTAACATTGGATAGTCTATCTCTGGGGCTAGTCAGGTACCGTCAATGTAAATGAGACAGTGTTTTCATATTGCACATCTTTTGGTTGTCTCATTAAATCCTTTAAATATTTGTATATGAATTTCTACAATGTATAGTTGGTTTGAGGTTTTCTTAGAAATTTGGAGCTATTGACATTTAAAAATATTGTCCCATGTACATTGTGTAATTTACTTATGGTCCCTAACGAGCTCCATAGGGATATCTTATGTCAAACCAAATTGACCATGGGCATTATGATCCGGTCGTATACAGCTGCACTCTGAATTGATTATTATTTGGGTGCTGCCAGCTGTGGGCATGTGGGCAGGATTGAAATAAACCCAACCAAAGGAAAACTGTCAC
This sequence comes from Salvelinus alpinus, assembly GCF_045679555.1. Taxonomy (NCBI): domain Eukaryota; kingdom Metazoa; phylum Chordata; class Actinopteri; order Salmoniformes; family Salmonidae; genus Salvelinus; species Salvelinus alpinus. The sequence continues at coordinate 32,150,468 of NC_092109.1, read as the reverse complement.
GGTACGCTTCATTCTGTAAGGTACCCTTCATTCTGTTACGGTACCCTTTATTCTGCTACGGTACCCTTCATTCTGTTACGGTACCCTTCATTCTGTTACCTTCATTCTGTTACGGTACCCTTTATTCTGCTACGGTACCCTTCATTCTGTTACGGTACCCTTCATTCTGTTACGGTACCCTTTATTCTGCTACGGTACCCTTCATTCTGTTACGGTACCCTTCATTCTGTTACCTTCATTCTGTTACGGTACCCTTTATTCTGCTACGGTACCCTTCATTCTGTTACGGTACCCTTCATTCTGTTACCTTCATTCTGTTACGGTACCCTTTATTCTGCTACGGTACCCTTTATTCTGCTACGGTACCCTTCATTCTGTTACGGTACCCTTCATTCTGTTAAAGTACCCTTCATTTGGTTACAGTATCCTTCATTTGGTTACAGTATCCTTCATTTGGTTACAGTACCCTTCATTCTGCTACAATACCCTTCATTCTGCTACAGTACCCTTCATTCTGTTACAGTACCCTTCATTCTGTTACAGTACCCTTCATTCTGTTACAGTACCCTTCATTCTGTTACAGTACACTTCATTCTGCTACAGTACCCTTCATTCTGCTACAGTACCCTTCATTCTGTCACAGTACCCTTCATTCTGTTACAGTACCCTTCATTCTGTTACAGTACCCTTCATTCTGTTACAGTACCCTTCATTCAGCTACAGTACCCTTCATTCTGTGACATACCATTTTTTCCTATCATCTTATACATCTCAGTTTTGGACGAGACTGACTTTATGACCAAATTGAACACAATTTGTTTTTACAATTTACTACTTGTAGTACATTTTGACACTAGAATAAATACTTCTGACTCATATCGATGCCACATAGGCCATTTTTCAATACGAGAAGTTGCTTTTTAGGGGCAGTCCCTCTTTAATAAGGCTTGGCAATAATTCAGTTATTTACCTCAGTTGCATGCTCAATATGTAAAATCATATGTGAATAAAACATTTTCATTTAACAACGCTGTCCATCAACATTTGTAATTAAGCGCTGTACTACAGTATACCATACAGAAAAAGTAAGCAGCTCTCTAGGGCTACTGGGCTACAGACCGCCCGCTAATGTATTTGTGTCATCTGCTGATTTCAAGTAGGCTCACAGGACCAGTGCTCTTGCTGCAGCAGCCTGTAGGGGGTGTCATTGTGGGTGGGTGGGTGAGGGAGGGAGTATGACTCACGCAGACAGACGTTTCTGTGGAACATGTTCATGATGTGCAGACAGTCCTGCCATTGGTTCCCACTTCCCTCACAGGTGCACCACTGGGACACGTCCATACTGAGATTGTTGGCATAGTTGGGGGTCATGATGGTGCCTGGTTGACAAAGACACACACAAGAGCAGGTTGGGTTCACAGAGATGTGTCAGCAGACCTGACTTCCATACGAACATGGAACGTATGATGAAAAGCCAAACAAGCCCATTGGCAATGAAATGAGTGCCTACCTACACCTTAAGGTTAGCAAAAACTAACAACAATGACCTGATTAAAAGGCCCTTGGAGTCAACTCTGCACTTCTTCTCTAACATTGTTCCTTCCTTGTGTTGTTAATCCCTCTTCCATCCTCTCCCTCCATCTCCTGTCTGCCTCCCCCTCAATCCCTTTCTCTCTCCAGCTCACCTATGAGCCCGGCGTAGGCCTTAAGGCAGACGGCTCCACTGTCTCTCATGCAGCCAGAGGGAGAATGTGACGAGGGCTGGCAGTTGTGCTGGAAATCAGCCAGCCGAGATCTGATAGACACACACACACCACCACACACACACACACACACACACACACACACACACACACACACACCAACACACACACACACACACACACCAACACACACATTCACACAAACACACACCCATACACAAACACACACACACACCAACACACACATTCACACAAACACACACCCATACACAAACACACAAAGGGAGAAAAACATAATTGTACACAGGTGCCAATACTGGGTTGGCAACTTGGCAGTGTAAATTTCTGAGGGCGTCTTTACAATTATGTTTTTTGGATGCAGTACCTAGCGAAAGGCAGAATCTGAAGCACATGAAAGCATAGAGGAGGAGAACGTTCCAGCTTGGAATCGTGTGAGCACCCGCAATGTTTCTTAATACACATTTTTCAAAACATTGACCTGAAACATGAGACTCGAGGTGCTGCAATATTATTCTGAATATTAGATTTTTCCTGTATGTATATGTATGTATATATACTGTATATCTACAGTGGGGAGAACAAGTATTTGATACACTGACAATTTTGCAGGTTTTCCTACTTACAAAGCATGTAGAGGTCTGTCATTTTTATCATAGGTACACTTCAACTGTGAGAGAAGGAATCTAAAACAAAAATCCAGAAAATCACATTGTATGATTTTTAAGTAATTAATTTGCATTTTATTGCATGACATAAGTATTTGATACATCAGAAAAGCAGAACTGAATATTTGGTACAGAAACCTTTGTTTGCAATTACAGAGATCATACGTTTCCTGTAGTTCTTGACCAGGTTTGCACACACTGCAGCAGGGATTTTGGCCCACTCCTCCATACAGACCTTCTCCAGATCCTTCAGGTTTACGGGGCTGTCGCTGGGCAATACGGACTTTCGGCTCCCTCCAAAGATTTTCTATAGGGTTCAGGTCTGGAGACTGGCTAGGCCACTCCAGGACCTTGAGATGCTTCTTACGGAGCCACTCCTTAGTTGCCCTGGCTGTGTGTTTCGGGTCGTTGTCATGCTGGAAGACCCAGCCACGACCCATCTTCAATGCTCTTACTGAGGGAAGGAGGTTGTTGGTCAAGATCTCGCGATACATGGCCCCATCCATCCTCCCCTCAATACGGTGCAGTCGTCCTGTCCCCTTTGCAGAAAAGCATCCCCAAAGAATGATGTTTCCACCTCCATGCTTCACGGTTGGGATGGTGTTCTTGGGGTTGTACTCATCCTTCTATTCCTCCAAACACGGCGAGTGGAGTTTAGAGCAAAAAGCTCTATTTTTGTCTCATCAGACCACATGACCTTCTCCCATTCCTCCTCTGGATCATCCAGATGGTCATTGGCAAACTTCAGACGGGCCTGGACATGCGCTGGCTTGAGCAGGGGGACCTTGCGTGCGCTGCAGGATTTTAATCCATGACGGCGTAGTGTGTTACTAATGGTTTTCTTTGAGACTGTGGTCCCAGCTCTCTTCAGGTCATTGACCAGGTCCTGCCGTGTAGTTCTGGGCTGATCCCTCACATTCCTCATGATCATTGATGCCCCACGAGGTGAGATCTTGCATGGAGCCCCAGACCGAGGGTGATTGACCGTCATCTTGAACTTCTTCCATTTTCTAATAATTGTGCCAACAGTTGTTGCCTTCTCACCAAGCTGCTTGGCTATTGTCCTGTAGCCCATCCCAGCCTTGTACAGGTCTACAATTTATCCCTGATGTCCTTACACAGCTCTCTGGTCTTGGCCATTGTGGAGAGGTTGGAGTCTGTTTGATTGAGTGTGTGGACAGGTGTCTTTTATACAGGTAACGAGTTCAAACAGGTGCAGTTAATACAGGTAATGAGTGGAGAACAGGAGGGCTTCTTAAAGAAAAACTAACAGGTCTGTGAGAGCCGGAATTCTTACTGGTTGGTAGGTGATCAAATACTTATGTCATGCAATAAAATGCAAATTAATTACTTAAAAATCATACAATGTGATTTTCTGGATTTTTGTTTTAGATTCCGTCTCTCACAGTTGAAGTGTACCTATGATAAAAATGACAGACCTCTACATGCTTTGTAAGTAGGAAAACCTGCAAAATCGGCAGTGTATCAAATACTTGTTCTCCCCACTGTATATATATCATATTTTCTGAATATAGACTTGCTTTTAATTATTTGTTACTTTTATTTCTTATTTTGTAGGTATTTTTCTTAAAACGTAATTGTTGGTTAAGGGCTTGTAAGTAAGCATTTCACTGTAAGGGCTACACCTGTTGTATTCGGCGCATGTGACAAATTAAATTTGATTTGATTTGACTTGATAAGAACACTGGGACTTAGAGTCTGCTAGTCAAACCCAGTTGTGTATTCATAATTCCCATCTAACACCTCTCACCTGCTCGACAGGCATACTCAACCCTACAAAACACCACTGAGCAGCCAGTGGAATAAAAACACTTTAGCCTGGGTTGGAGTCATCGCAGAGCTTTATCAACGTATCATTGCTCCTTATTATTCTGGATGTTATCAATGATGAAGATTAGTGAACAACCTCTTCCCTGTAGGGAACTCAAACCTATTTGTACTGTAACTATTTATCTGAACCTCTTGTGCTGAGAGGATTGCAAACATTCAAATGGTTGATGAAATAGGTACATCCAGTCCTCTCCGCCTCTAACCTCACACTCTATAACCTATTTGCATTGTGATTATAACTGTTCATGTGCCTCGATACAGGACTTAATGTGGAGTGGAAAAGTTTAGCCTGATGTCACACACCTCCCAGAAACCATGTTTCCCCAGCCAGCTCAGCTCACCTACACAGCTCATCCCTGGCACAGTAGCCCTGCAGGCTGAGGCAGTTGGGTTTGCTGTCTCTCTCCTCATACGAACACGACGGTACAATGGTCTTCCGCCGGCGCTCCCCACAGAGGGCATCAGAGCAGGGACAGAATAGCAGGGCGAAGCTGTACTCCTCTGGTACCCGCTCCAGGAAGCGCCGCAGCGCCCGGTGGCACTTCTGTCTGTTACAGCTGCCGTCGGAGCCCGGAGCCCGCTTGGTGCAGGCCACAACATACTCCGACCTCAGAGAACCACACTTCTCATACAGACCACAGTCCTGGGCTGCTTTCAGACACTGGTTCTGCCCATCCAGAGGAAGAGAGGAGGCTGGGTGGAGGGAGGAGTGGTAGGGTGAGGAGAGGAAGAAAACAGAGAGGAGAATGGAGGAAGGTGGGGTTTTGGGAAAAGGGGCAATGAATAAGAGAGAAAGGAAGACACAATCATAAAAGACATGATTCTGGACATCCCAGACTGTCCTAGTCATTATTCAGAGAGGAGGCAGATAAGAGCGAGCTGTGTAGTGACGGGAGTGAAGCAGTACCTGCCATGATGGAGGCCATGCGTGACATCTCTATGTGCCTCACAAACTCCACCTCCAGATCCTCATACGGAGACACCTCGTACTCATCATACACTGCAGCAACAACACAGAGAAAAACATCTCACATACACAGAGATACAATGAAACACATAAAAAGACAAAAAACACACACAGTGAAACTCACCAGCGAATCTGACGGTCCAGTAGACCCTGAGGCACAGCTCCTCCCGGCGGGAGCCGCGCTGGCACTTGCAGGCCTGGAGGGGGCGGTACTGCTGCAGGGCGCTCTGGGCCTCCAGACACTCCCCCCGGGCGTCTGGGCCCAGGGGCGACACGGCCTCCTCGGCAGCACAGTACTCCAGCACCCTGTACACTGCCGTACAGTCCTGATCCTGTACACAGCCTCGCTCAGCCTCCTGACAGTCTATGGAGCCTGACAGCACGCTGCCTGGAAGAGGTGGAGGATGGGGAACATGATTATAGCTGGTCACCAGTGGTCCTGATCAGCTATTTTTACAGTTTCGTTCTGTCAGTTAGCACCTGTTTGACAAAGAGTTTCAGTGCTTATTTGGTGAAAAGCAAGAGCCTCACGTCAGAGATGGAGTCGAGTGACAGTGTACAAAACACTTTAGAGTATTGATTTTGTTCTGTGAAGAACTGACAGCCCCATCAGTTGTCAGGATAAAGGCCAGGCAGAGTCACAGACTGAAGAGGTTAAGTAAAAGAGTGGATAGCAACGTTGTTTAATTCACAACTGTCCATTTTCAGTTAAGGGGAACTTCAATTCAGCTCATTCGTGGTAGTATTGAAATAGTTTTTGCCAAGTGGCAAATGCAGCTTTTCCCCAGATGGTTTTAAAGGTCCGACTACAAATGGGATCCGGATTTGCAGCTATATCCTCATTCAACATGTTATTCAGACTCTTTCTCTCTCTTGCTCACACCCACACATACCTGCAAACAAACAAACCATGTATATAGCTATAGGCCCACACACACACACACACACACACACACACACACACACACACACACACACACACACACACACACACACACACACACACACACACACACACACACACACACACACACACACACTAAGGGGCATCCTGATTAAATGGTCACACGCTTCAATTAAGCCCATGCTGGCTGGGAGTGCACAGTACAGCTGAAATCAGATTCCAGTGGCGTGTGGTTACAATCACAGACGCCCCATGAGGTCCACATCTCAATCGGGCAGGAGACACATCAAAACCAGAGGGATACGGTCCATCACTGCAGGCAGGGGACCCTCGCAGACGAGGCTGGCAAGGCAAGCGCTTAAACTCTGGATCTCCCACCAAGATACAGGACCACGAGCCATGTAACGTTATATGGTAATGAGATCAAGAATGTAAGTGTAACGGATCATATTAAGGACACCAAGCACTTAAATACATTAATATTAAACTAACTGCAAAATGTGCATTTTTATGAACATCTAGAACGCCATATACATCCTAATGAAGCACAGTCAATTGAATAAATCACATGCATTCTAAGCTCATTTGATAGGTTGGGGAATATGGAGTCCTGTGGGGCAGCCAGCATGTTCATACAGATAAGAGCGCTGCCCTTTTCAAAGTCCTCTGGTTACAGAGAGAAGTTATTGAATAAATTGAAATGTGAAGAACATTAATTCCCAAAGAGTTTAACGCGTTAATTTGGAGAAGACATTGTTATTGTTGTCTTTTAGCTACTGCCATGTTCATGTCCCCATGAAAAATGTGGTGGATGAGGAGTATTAGGAAATGTGGCACACACACACACACACACACACACACACACACAATGACACCTCATAATAAAGTAGAATCACAGAAAAGCAGGCATGGCCCCCGGCTTAGGTTGTGCAATTTAACAGCCTGCCAGTAATCTCCATTATGGACAGTGGTTTGTTCATTACTCTCCACTCCAGCATGTACTGGCTGACCAAGACCAAGATAGACACCATCAGCACCTTTTGTTTCAGAGGGCCTATCTTAATACACAAACACATCATTACAACCCATATCAGGTACAGACCAGCTCGGTTAAATCTTGTCAGGCAGAGAAGTGATAATTATGGTAATGACTTGAGTGTTCTTTATTGACACAATGATGAACAGTCGCCACGCTACATTGGTCAGTTTCACTGACGACAAAATGGGTGGAGGGAGGGAGGAGTGTGATGGGTGAAAGGTAAGGCGTAAGAGGAAAGGACTGAAAATCTTAAGAGTGAGGAGGAGAGATGAATACCTGTGGTATGTAAGGCTTAATGCGCTCTATTGATTTCTCAGTGGGGCGAGTTATAGAATTTGTGAGGCAAAGCTGATGGCTTTCTAGCTCAGTGACCCGCTTGAGGTTAATGTCATAAGAGCAGCCACGAACCACATATCAACACACACACTGTTCCACATCATTTGAAGTTCACACACATTTACTTATTCATCCATTCTCCCCCATACACAGTAAGTTAAACACACAAAACGCCTACACTGCCTAGTCACAGAGTAGTTCTGCAACCCGTCGATTCCACCATCTAGCTTCTCTCGTCTACAACAATTCCTTAGGAGGCATCTTGGTAACCATTTTGGAAACATGGAAACACTGGAGGAGTTTCAGGATCTAATATGCTCAGTGCACATCAGTCTTGTTGTTCTGGTGTAATTGAGGGTTGACTATTGGATAATAACTGCTACAAACATACGGTGAAAGAGAAACAAAATGAAAGAAATTCGCTCAACTTTAGTGAACTCTGTAAAGTGGTTATGATGACAAACATGTTGGGAGGGTCCACTTCAGAGGTTCCCACTCCCGGGGTTTACATATCACAGGGCTACAAGGTCAGCCCAGTATGAGGTTTCAAAAACAACTCTTTGCCGTGGGGAAAGACATAGATATACAATAATGAGCAGAACAAGCAGTACTTCCTCTTATAGCAAGCCTTCAAATATCTAGGGTGAGTTGAGTTATTTTGTTTAAAAAAGAAAAGCAAAATAAAGTAATTAAACCTGTAGACATATACAAAAAGGTAGAAAATGTTTTGTCATTTTGACCTGAACCATAAGTACGTTGAAAAATGATTGAATGAAAAAGCAAACAGCATCCTGAAATCACTGATCATTAATTGTATTTTACAGGCAAAGCCAAGATGGCCTATTTGCTTATTCATACCGACAAACAAAGACGGAAGGATGAAGATAAGAGGGACAGAGAGGAGAGAGAGGAAGGGTAAAAAGATAATTACTCCTTTACTTTGTGTTCCTAACGGTCTTTAAAAAAAGGGGAGGAAATATGCAATGATTAGTCAGATGAAAAGAAACATGAAAATGCATCTACTGGGATTTGTGGAAGTTGGTCTTGTGCTCTTGTAAGTGTTATACATACAAGACTTGTAGTTTTAATAAGACTGGCCAAGACATGTACAGCAGCCCTTGATAGGGCAGGGAATGACGGGTGCATCTTGTGGGGGGGTCATACACAGCCAAATACTGGCACACACTCACAAGAGCGCACAAATACTCACCTAGGCCTAAACTGTGAGCTGTGTGTGATGTGCACAAATACATACACGCAAAGATGGCAAAACATCTGTCAGAAAACACCTGATGCACAAACACATACAAATCCAAGACACACACACAAGGTACACACACACACACTCTCTCTCTGGGCTACCCTCCCAACCATGGATAGAGCTCTGTGCCATCTGCTCCTGGAGTTCCAAATCAAGGTTATCAACAAAATACACACGCAAACGTTCCCTCTATCGACTGAATGCCTGACTGACTGTATGTATTTTTCTCTCTACTGGTTAACTCATTTTCAAACATCTGCATTTATTGGTTTTACACACCATGTCAACATTACTGCCAGCTGCCACCCAGTTTGTGACTCAGTGGTGTCCAAGAAGTCTTTGATGGCACTCTTTAAAGGTGACATGATTCTGTGTATCAATCTCCAGAGATTAGTGCATATTGTACATGGCTCCTGGTAGCGTACAGTGAAGTAATCGTATCACAGTGTGTGTGTGTGCGCCCCACCAAACCAAGATTTGACATGTCCTGTCTGCGATAGACAAAGGGGTTTACGGATGGGATTTTTAGTCACTACGGCTGCGTTTAGACCGGCAGCCCAATTCAGATGTTTTTTTAACTAATTGGTCTTTTGATCAATCAGATCAGCTCAGAAAAATATCTAATGTTTAAAGATCTGATGTGATTGTTCAAAAGACCAAATAGTGGAAAAGAAGATCAGAATTGGCCTGCCTGTATGAATGCAGCCAGATTACTGTTTAACAACAACAACAAATAGATACAAAGGAAGTCCTCATCGGATACGATAGACTAACATAAGCAGCAGCAGCAGTGTGTCCACTTTTCTGTAACAGGTTTGACTTTAAGAGATATTGACAAGACACACTTACAGTATGTTGTTGTGGTGTTATTCTGACGGTGTACTGAGGTGGTAGTGTTGTTGTGGTGTTATTCTGACTGTACTAAGGTGGTAGTGTTGTTGTGGTGTTATTCTGACTGTGTACTGAGGTGGTAGTGTTGTTGTGGTGTTATTCTGACGATGTACTGAGGTGGTAGTGTTGTTGTGGTGTTATTCTGACTGTGTACTGAGGTGGTAGTGTTGTTGTGGTGTTATTCTGACGATGTACTGAGGTGGTAGTGTTGTTGTGGTGTTATTCTGACGGTGTACTGAGGTGGTAGTGTTGTTGTGGTGTTATTCTGACTGTGTACTAAGGTGGTAGTGTTGTTGTGGTGTTATTCTGACTGTGTACTAAGGTGGTAGTGTTGTTGTGGTGTTATTCTGACGATGTACTGAGGTGGTAGTGTTGTTGTGGTGTTATTCTGATGGTGTACTGAGGTGGTATTCTGACTGTACTAAGGTGGTAGTGTTGTTGTGGTGTTATTCTAACGGTGTACTGAGGTGGTAGTGTTGTTGTGGTGTTATTCTGACGGTGTACTGAGGTGGTAGTGTTGTTGTGGTGTTATTCTGACGGTGTACTGAGGTGGTAGTGTTGTTGTGGTGTTATTCTGACTGTGTACTGAGGTGGTAGTGTTGTTGTGGTGTTATTCTGACGATGTACTGAGGTGGTAGTGTTGTTGTGGTGTTATTCTGACGGTGTACTGAGGTGGTAGTGTTGTTGTGGTGTTATTCTGACTGTACTAGGTGGTAGTGTTGTTGTGGTGTTATTCTGACTGTGTACTGAGGTGGTAGTGTTGTTGTGGTGTTATTCTGATGGTGTACTGAGGTGGTAGTGTTGTTGTGGTGTTATTCTGACGGTGTACTGAGGTGGTAGTGTTGTTGTGGTGTTATTCTGACGGTGTACTGAGGTGGTAGTGTTGTTGTGGTGTTATTCTGACGGTGTACTGAGGTGGTAGTGTTGTTGTGGTGTTATTCTGACGGTGTACTGAGGTGGTAGTGTTGTTGTGGTGTTATTCTGACTGTACTGAGGTGGTAGTGTTGTTGTGGTGTTATTCTGACTGTACTGAGGTGGTAGTGTTGTTGTGGTGTTATTCTGACAGTGTACGGAGGTGGTAGTGTTGTTGTGGTGTTATTCTGACGATGTACTGAGGTGGTAGTGTTGTTGTGGTGTTATTCTGACGGTGTACTGAGGTGGTAGTGTTGTTGTGGTGTCATTCTGACGGTGTACTGAGGTGGTAGTGTTGTTGTGGTGGTGTTATTCTGACGATGTACTGAGATGGTAGTGTTGTTGTGGTGTTATTCTGACGGTGTACTGAGGTGGTAGTGTTTTTGTGGTGTTATTCTGACTGTACTGAGGTGGTAGTGTTGTTGTGGTGTTATTCTGACGGTGTACTGAGGTGGTAGTGTTGTTGTGGTGTTATTCTGACTGTACTGAGGTGGTAGTGTTGTTGTGGTATTATTCTGATGGTGTATGGAGGTGGTAGTGTTGTTGTGGTGTTATTCTGACTGTGTACTGAGGTGGTAGTGTTGTTGTGGTGTTATTCTGATGGTGTACTGAGGTGGTAGTGTTGTTGTGGTGTTATTCTGACTGTACTGAGGTGGTAGTGTTGTTGTGGTGTTATTCTGACGGTGTACTGAGGTGGTAGTGTTGTTGTGGTGTTATTCTGACTGTACTGAGGTGGTAGTGTTGTTGTGGTGTTATTCTGATGGTACTGAGGTGGTAGTGTTGTTGTGAAGAATGCGTACTTTTATTTAACCTTTCATTTTGACAGGGACTCGATGCTGAGACCAAGGTCTCTTTTCCAGATAAGCCCTACAATACACATCAAAATACAATATACTCATTAAAACTATACACAATAAAATACATATACACAATTAAATCAACATTATTATACACAACACAAGAAAAGCAAACATGGGGGCCTCCCGGGTGGCGCAGTGGTCTAGGGCACTGCATCGCAGTGCTATGCTGCGCCACCAGAGTCTGGGTTCGCGCCCAGGCTCTGTCGCAGCCGGCCGCGACCGGGAGGTCCGTGGGGCGACGCACAATTGGCTTAGCGTCGTCCGGGTTAGGGAGGGTTTGGCCGGTAGGGATATCCTTGTCTCATCGCGCTCCAGCGACTCCTGTGGCGGGCCGGGCGCAGTGCGCGCTAACTGAGGGGGGCGGGTGCACGGTGTTTCCTCCGACACATTGGTGCGGCTGGCTTCCGGGTTGGAGGCGCGCTGTGTTAAGAAGCAGTGCGGCTGGTTGGGTTGTGCTTCGGAGGACGCATGACTTTCGACCTTCGTCTCTCCCGAGCCCGTACGGGAGTTGTAGCGATGAGACAAGATAGTAATTACTAGCGATTGGATACCACGAAAAATTGGGGAGAAAAGGGGATAAAATTTTTTAAAAAAAAGAAAAAAAAAGAAAAAAAGAAAAGCAAACATAATCATAAAAAACTGACACATACTTCAGTAAAAATGTCCCCTAAGTGTATTGTCGATCATTCCAAACATAAGGTGCAAGGAAATTAAAGGCTGAGATACCTTCCTCTCCAGACACCAAAGGAGTCTCCAAAGTTAACCAACCTTGTGAACGGATTTGATAACTTGTCATTTCAAATCTTAACAGTGATGTTAGGGAAGTCTGAAGTTTGTGGAGCAGGACTTTGTAAACAAAGGTGGTAGTGTTGTGAGGTTATTCTTCATTTTAATTTTTGTTATTTTTACCCCTTTTTCATGGTATCCAATTGGTAGTTACAGTCTTGTCTCATCACTGCAACTCCCGTACGGACTCAGGAGAGGCGAAGGTCGAGAGCCGTGCGTCATCCGAAACACAACCCAACCAAGCCGCACTGCTTCTTGACACAATGCCCACTTAACTCGGAAGCCAGCCACACCAATGTGTCAGAGGAAACACTGTGCACCTGGCGACCATGTCAGCGTGCACTACACCCGGTCCACCACAGGAGTCGCTAGTGCGCGATGGGACAAGAACATCCCTGCCGGTCAAACCCTCCCCTAACCCGGACGACGCCTGGCCAATTGTGGGCCGCCCCATGGGTCTCTCGGGCGCGGCCGGCTGCGACACCGCCTGGAGTCGAACCCAGAATCTCTAGTGGCACAGCTTCACTGTGATGCAGAGCTTTAGACCACTGCTCCACTCCGGAGGCCCCACATTACAACTGGGTTAACCGTATTGGTGCGTATGGTGTTTGCATTTTACACCAGTGACCCGGGTTTGCGCCCCACTCCCGCTGTTTGCTATATTGGTGTCAGAAGTGAGATGGTGGCCATGGGCCCATGGGAATGCACAGCCCGGGTTGTATGTGGGGGCTGAGTTTAGTGGAAGCACGGGAACGTGCCTTCCCATTTGGAGGGATTCTAAGTTTGATTCAAGCATACTTCTAACTTTATTATATTGATCTCAGAGTAGGGTAGTGACTGATGACCAGATCAATGAACAATGACAACGACAACAACATGGTTTATTGTTCAAGACAAATTTTAATCATTCCAAGAGAAACGTCCTGAACAAACACAGCAATTTGAATACTCTGATTGAAATATGTGAATGTTGAAGGGATGTGATTTATGATGATTTATTGGGTCATTATAATGCATTCTTCACAGGGCTGTATTTATAGCCACAATCTAAACCATCAGTCTGGCAAGAGCCTGATAGCAGGGCTACCAAATAAGTTTGTTTTGGGGTAGCAGGTAGCGTAGTGGTTAAGAGCATTGGGCCAATAACTGAAAGGTTGCTGGTTCAAATCCACAAGGTGGACAAATCTGTCATTCTGCCCATAGCAAGGCAGTTAACCCCAACAACTGCTCCCCGTGAGCCGATAACGTGGATGTCGATTAAGACAGCACCCCCCCCCCCTCTCTGATTCAGAGGGGTTGAGTTAAATGCAGAAGACACATTTCGGTTGAAGGCATTAGGTTGTGCAACTGACTAGGTATCCCCTTTCTCTTTAAGTCACAATAAGAGCAGGCCTCATGGCAGAATGCAGTTAAATTGTTTTATAAACTGGGTGGATCGAGCCCTGAATGCTGATTGGCTGAAAGCCGTGGTATATCAGACCATATACCATGGGCATGACAAAACATTTATTATTACTGCTCTAATTATGTTGGTAACCAGTTTATAATATAGAAATAAGGCACCTCTGGGTTTGTGATATATGGCCAATATACCACAGCTAAGGGCAGTGTCCTAGCAAGAACAGCCCTTAGCCGTGGTATATTTGCCATATACCACACCCCCTCGGGCCTTATTGCTTAATTATACCAGCCTTCTGGTTCACACCTTTGTGATAATTTGTCTTGGAAGAGCATGCCAGTGGTTTTTCCAATAACATCACAATTAAGTAAGGTAGGTGTATAATGTTGGTATCTATCTGGTATCTATCTGGATCGGTAAAACAACGCCATGAAAACAAGACAGAAAAGCACTGTAAAACGGTTAAAGGATGAGGCAGAACACTTGTTCCTGTCTGGTTGTGTAAGGATAAGAGCAGGATAAAACCTTCAAAATGATGTCATCGAGCTATGGTCATAACTATATCTATAACCATAGATCACCCCATCTCGCTCTCTCGCATGCCTTGATTTAAGTGCTTCCGTTTCAGGTACAGAGTCTTGGTATGAAAGATGACGTTTTATAGGACCAGCAATTAAATATATAGCTCATTTGTCACCAATAGAAAGAAAGGACACATACATGAGTTTCGTAGACATGGAATATGCTAAATTAAAATGAGCACAATAGTGAATGGAATTTTGTATAGGCATCATGAACTTGAAACTAAGGACAACACTTTATGCAATTCTTAAGTGACTTGCAATTTCCTTAAAAAAACATGTAACACTTATCCATATTACTCCTTAAAAGAGTACAAATTATAAAGCTTATTGATATATATAAAAAAAAATGGGCGACTGGGCTTATGTTAAATTGATATTGGTTTAGCTAAGACTAATAATCGGCCTAGCCTCCTGTAGATTATTCATATTGTTTTACTATAAAGGATTGTCAATACTCTAGCCAGGCCTGCATTGTTAAAAAGTCAAGTAAAACCATTGTAGCCTATTTAACTTTTTGTCTCATCCAATGAGTGCTTTCTGAACCAACGACCTGCTATATTTAGAAATAGAAGCACCGCATTTATGATCTCTGGAGATCAGTTAGAAAAAAGAAGTCCCCTGACCGACTGTCCGTCGGTTGAACCCCTATATTCGAAAGTGACAGACAATCAGAAATGGTGTTAAAGGCTGTTACAGCGGAACAGTTTAGGAGAGACTGGATTTTCTTAACGAGGTGTACATGGAAGTGCAAAATGCGCTGGGTAATTTTTTATCAATTCAGAATACACTAGTACAAGATGGAGAAAAAAATACTATTTGTGGCTGAGTGTGTCGAATTTCGCTTACCATGACTGAGGACATTCATAAGTATTCCAAGGACAATCATCATGCACGGCATCAGGTAAGAGAGGTCGGGGGTTGGGTACTTCATAGAGGTACTTGGTCCTCGCGCTCACTGACCCGCCGCCTGCAACATCCAGCCACACCGAGTTTGTCCCAGGATCGACTGAAACAAGGTAGCCGATACTTGCAAATGTGTGACAATTCCTAAACCTGGACTCGCAGGAATGCAGTGATTGCAGTTGTCACGTGTTTTTTTTAAGAGAGGGTGGCAGTAAAATAAATTACATGTATATTTTGATTAGCCTGCAGTGGTCAAGAATACTCAAAAACCCGTGCAAGCGTTCCGTGATCTTGTGTCACCACCAATTTAGAAAAATGTCCCTCCAAAGTTTCCAGAAGCTGTCAAGCGACACAGAGGCCAGTCCACTTTAATTCGTTTTGAATAATTATCAATTGCACTTATGTCGCCTTGCGTCGTCGGTCCTTAGTTGCGCTTGCAAGAGTTGAAAATAGATTAGTCAGACTGCATGGCGCATCTCAAACATCAAGCAGTGTTGTGATTGGCCCCCAAGTAAATGTAATTAATACACAGACAGAAAAAGTGTGCATAGCCATACCCCGATGTGCAGCCTGGTCTCATAGACTAGACTTAATATAGTAAATGTAAATCCGGGACACTCAAATGTGTATGATATGTTACATTTGGTATGCTTGCATGAGACAGATAGATACTTAAGGCAAAAACTAAAGTAGGGTGGTTGGTCAAGGTGGGCGTATAACGGGAACATCTAGCAACCCAAAGGTTGGGAGTTTGAATCTCACCACAGACAACTTTAGCATTTTCTCAACTACTTGCTACTTTGTAGCTACTTTGCAACTACTTAGCATGTTAGCTAACCCTTCCCCTAACCCCAACTATTTTAGCCAGTGGTGAAAAGTACTTAAGTAAAATTACTTTAAAGTACTAGTTAATTAAGTAGTTTTTGGGGATATCTGTACTTTACTATTTATATTTTTTACAACTTTTACTTTTACTCCACTACATTCCTAAAGAAAATAATGTACTGTTTACTCCTTACATTTTCCCTGACACCCAAAAGTACTAGTTACATTTTGAATGCTTAGCAGGATAGGAAAATTGACTAATTCATGCACTTATCAAGAGAACATCCCATGTCATCCCTATTGCCTCTGATCTGGCAGATTCACTAAACACAAATGCTTTGTTTGTAAATGACATCTGAGTGTCAAAGTGTGCCCCTGGCTATTCATTAAAAAAAATTAAATCAAGAACATCATGCCGTCTGGTTTGCTTAATAAGGAATTTGAAATTATTTATACTTTTGATACTTAAGTATATTTTAGCGATTACATTTACTTTTGTTCTGAAGTACATTTAAAATCAAATACTTTTAGACTTTTACTCAAGTAGTATTTTACTGGGTGACTTTCACTTTTACTTGTCATTATCTTAAAGATACACTTCTTGTTAATCCAGCCGCTGTGTCAGATTTCAAAAAGGCTTTACAGCGAAAGCAAACCATGCTATTATCTGAGGATAGCACCCAAACAAAGACAGACAATCGTAATTCAACCCGCCAGGCACGACACGAAACTCAGAAATAAAGATATAATTCATGCCTTACCTTTGACGAGCTTCTTCTGTTGGCACTCTAATATGTCCCATAAACATCACAAATGGTCCTTTTGTTATTAATTCCGTCGTTATATATTCAAAATGTCCATTTATTTGGCGTGTTTGATCCAGAAAAACACTGGTTCCAACTCGCGCCACATGACTACAAAATATCTCATAAGTTACCTGTAATCTTTGTCCAAACATTTCAAACAACTTTCCTAATACAACTTGAGGTATTTTTTAACGTAAATAATCAATACAAATTTAAGACGGGATAACTGTGTTCAATACCGGAGGAAAACAAAGTGTAGCGAGCTTTTAGGTCACGCGCCTCTATCAAACAGTACCCTTCACTCGACCCTCTTTCTGGACAGCTTTACTTCTTCATTACCCAAAAGAAAAACATCAACCGCTTTCTAAAGACTGTTGACATCGAGTGGAAGCGATAGGAACTGCAAGCAACTGCCTTAGAATTCTAGATTCCCAATGAAAACCCATTGAAAAGAGAGTTGAAAAGAGAGTGACCCCCCCAAAAAAAATCCTGGATGGTTTGTCCTCGGGGTTTCGCCTGCCAAATAAGTTCTGTTATACTCACAGACATATTCAAACAGTTTTAGAAACTTCAGAGTGTTTTCTATCCAAATCTACTGATAATATGCATATCCTAGCTTCTGTGCCTGAGTTTACTTTGGGCACGCTTTTCATCCGGACGTGAAAATACTGCACCCTAGCATAAGTGGTTATGGTATCTTTATTTTTACTCAAGTATGACAATTGGGTACTTTTTCCACCACTTATTTTAGCTAACCATTTCCCCTAACCTAACTTCTAAACTTAACCCTAACCTTAGTGTTAGCCACCTAGCTAGAATTCGTACTATCATACGATTGTACGTTGTGCAAATTCGTAACATATAATACAACTTTTAATTCGTAACATATCATACGAAATAGGTGATGGACATCCACAAATTAATACATACCATACGATACGTAACATATCATACTAAATGGAATGGCTTGGATTTATATACAGAATAATACAAAATGCTCTGAGACCCGGTTGCAGCGTGATGCACAATGATGCTGCAGGCCTGTCTGTGTGTGTTTACTTAAAATAATGCTACACATTTTGTTATAACTGTAATTACACTAGAGGAAAACAGATGTACCTCCATACTTCATAGAGGATTGAGTAAGCTACATATGTGCTTCAGCATGATTAGCTGGAATTCTTTTATTTTTTTCATCCGACCAAAGTACTCCATTGCGCATGCATATATTGTGTACAGTATGTTTGGAGAAAAATATTTAAAATATGACGAATCGCAAACCAGTGTCTGGAAAACGAATTGCCGGAAAGACATGATTACTACACCTCAAATATCCACCTCACACACACACACTAACTGACTGAGTAACATGATTCTCACACACTTCAAATACTTCGACAGACTACAGTGTCTTTCCATGTCATTTCAGGAAGCCATGACATTCACCATCTCAGATTGTTGCTGTAGTTAGAAACAGATAAGCATGACGGAAACATTATTTTGTTGAAATATAATTTGATCTGAGAAAGTAAACAAATTGATTGCACCCAAAAAGGCAATTTTAATATGATAGTACCTAACATCCAACTTGGACAACATTTTTTTAAACAATGAGTTAGACATGAAGAATCCAAAGTGGTCAAAAGCCATCCACGATCCCCCACACCAATCCCACCCAAACAAAGCGTATATAGTATCAGTTCTCTATGTTTGACAAGTAGTATGGCGCTGCAGCTCAGAGTATTGAATCCAACAACTTCAATGACTAATCTCTCTGAACAGGGGGGGGGGGGGATATCACCACTTCACTAAGAATGCATTACATAGTATGAAGAAACAACACTCAGAGCCACAGCTCTATACTACTTGCCAAACAGAGAATCGAGACGATATATTCATTGTTGAGGTGTGATTGACATGGGGTGTGGGAGTTTCCGTGGGTGGTTTTTGACCATTTCTTTGGATTCTTCTGGACTGTCTAACTCATCGTTAGAAAAAAAGTATGGTCCTAATCAGATGTTAGGTACTATAATAATTGAATATTATATGAATCCTATAAATTAAAAATTGCCAATTTGGGCACAATCAATTAGCTTAATTTATCAGAGATAAAGTTATATTTCAACAAAAAAATGTTGCAGGAATGATAATCTTATCGGTTTCTAACAGAAACAATTTCAGAACAATCTGAGATGAAGGGTGTGTAAATACTTTTTCTTGTGCTTTTTGAGGTGGAACTACCATACAGGATTATCACACCACTGCCACCAATCAACTAGTGATTGAGGTGTAACAGCAAGAGCAGGGCTTGAACCTCTTGGCAGAGGCCATAGTAAAATCGTACTTACGGGATGTCTACAATTATTACAAACATGATGGCCTTCTCTATTGAAATGTAATTAGACCCTGCAGAAAAAAAAGAAAAAAACTAGCAAATTGTAGTCAGCTATTAGGTTGGATTTCCTCTCACTGTTAGCAGTTGGGCTTTTCAACTGGGCTTCCTGCATATTGTGCTGATGGACAACAACTAATCTCTCCATCACCGCCACAGTAATAATGCCACTTTAATAAAATGGAATGGATCACTTCACTTTCCCTACTGCTCCATTCTGGACTGCAGGGCATGTGGACCAGGGATTAAGCAACTCTCAAAATCCATTGGTTCAGTGGAACTCAGCTTGTATATTCCATACATTACACGATGCCAAAAAGCACTATTAGACAGTCATGGTAGCCTACAGGATGATTTTGTTGAGCAGGTGGCTTTTGAAAGCTGCATCTTGAGACCCCCAATTGGACATAAAGGTTGATAACATGTGATTTCTTAATTCACAATCCTTTCCACCAATATCCTCATCTCCCCACTCAACATGGCCGTCCTCTCACTGCCTAGCCTGGGACTCGGAGTTGTTGCTGCCAGTGACTTTTGGCAGCAATCAGGGATCAGAGTATGTAGGCAGCCCCATAGGTGGTATTAAAAACCCACAAAAAGTTCTGACTGCCAAAAGGCCCACCACTCCAACAGCCAGCACCACTTCATTCCTCCTGGGACAGGTCTGAAGTCTGAACCATGGCCATTCCCACCCTATCCGCTTTCAGCATAGCCAGATCCCACTTTCTGGGGCCTGTGAAATCCCACAGTTCCGCATTACAGCTGCTGTGCAAAGAAGAGGGGGAGGGGCTTTTAACAGAGGGGCATAGAGTTAACCCAGCTGTGTTGGGGGAGGAATCACAGCTGCAAACTAGACACACCTGCAGCACTGGCAGGGAGGGATCAGGACTAAGCATATTCACAACAAAGCCTCTTCTAAAATACCACTCAAGATTTTTCTCCATTATGTTATGGTTTCTACAGTCCAGGGACCATTTCATATGATACCCATTAAAATAGTTACATTTTGTTGTGTTATTTAATTATACATCATTGTTAATGCAGCAATTCATTTTCAACTACCTGACAATCAAAACATTAAAAACTGAGTTATTTAACAAATATTAAACCTAAACTCCAAGGTCATTCACCCTGGTAAAAAAAAGTGTTTTTCAGAACAGTTAAAATAAAATCATGATTCATGATCCCCAATAATAATACAAAATATATATCCATGATTGACACGGGAAATAATGCCACCCTTTCTGCTCTACAATGTGGAAATGAAATTAAGGCAATATCAAAAGCTGAAAAATGAAAACCCTTAACCGGTGGACTCTACTGTAATTAAAAGACACTACAGTGAGATTAGTGGATTACATATCCTGTTCAACTGGCAGGCAGTAATGAATATGCGTGGACAGTGTTATTATTCATGGCCATCCAAAGAAAATAGACAAAACTAGGCAGCAGTGATCACATATGCACAGTTTCCATGGCAGCATATGAAAAAGGTTATATTTGGAAAGCTATCAAACAACAAAAGGCCAATTTGTTATCACATACGTTCTTTTGACAAAGATAATTAAATTGACAATCTCCAGGTCACCGTTTGGACTCAGCTGTCACTGAGTGGCTGTTCTTCTCCTGCCCCCCCCCCCCCAACATGACTGCCTCAGAGTTTGAGTTTGACGAGAGTTTGAATGTGGTGGCGTCTGCGGCGCTCCTCGGCCAAGGCTCTGCCGTGTGTGCGGCACCGCAGAAGCTCCTCTCGGTGGTCCTCGTGGTGCATGGGGCAGTAGGACTGGGGCTCACAGTGCTCCTGACAGACACACAGACAGAGGAGACCAGGGGAGTGAGAAATAAACTGACTACAGCCTAGCCCAACAGACCACAGTCCATTTCTGTATTGTCAGGTCCATACCTGGTGAGAGTGGTAGAAGTCTCTGTAGCCACCCTTGAGGACATAGAGCTCAGGGTAGTGCAGGGCTGGGTACTCGTTCATACTGCGGTCCACACTGCGCAGGAGGTGACACCTACAGAGTGAGACGGACACTCGCTCATGAGGAAGGACTTAATCTCAAATGGAATACATGCAGAAATGCCTAATTTCTGCTGATTTCACTCACTCACTCTCACTCACTCACACACACACACACGTGACTGAAAGGTCTGCATGTCTCACGTTCTGGGTGCTCTTTCAGAGGAGAATTCACAGTGCAGCACTAGCACAAGCCTCTTATAAGGAGAGTGGGCTTTTAGCCTCTGGGATAGCAGTTGATCCACTGCCTTGTCTGTGTTGGGAAGGCTCAGCGCACCCTGCAGGTGAAGTCAGGGATAACACTACCTCAGAACACAGTACCATCTTCCACATTGAGATAAAAAAAAAACAGAACTGTCCAGGGACTTATTCTGTTCATCTCTCACCTTAATGTGTCCTCCCTGATACTCATATGGGTAGCGGCAGTCCACCACAACAAAAGACTCAACCAAACAGCTGAACTTCCCTTCCAGAAGAGCACTCATCTGGGACAATGAGAGAATTGCGTTTTTTGTTGTTACAGGAAGAGCAATTATATTAACATGCACTGTTTGGCACACTACATATCATTGGACTTACTGTGTCAACCGTGATGTACTTCAAGCCTTGATGTCTCCCTGTCACAGTGGGTAGGGCATGCACCTAAAATGCAACAGTCATTTTAATTCACAGGACCATGAGATTGTGAAACTGTTTTTAGTGTGGATAACTAGTTGTAGTCTCAATATACTACCTTGCTGAAGTCTCCAATGAGTTCTGCATTGATCCAATCCCCACCCAGCTGCTGCTCCACGTCACACAAAGAGTGGGTCCTCTTATGCAGGTGCTGCTAGTGAGCGGAATACGAGTCAGAAGAAGAACTACCACCCCCCACCTTCACAACCCTCCTCCCGCCCCCACTACCTTCACAACCCTCCTCCCCCATACCTTCATAACCCTCCCCCCATAGCTTCACAACCCTCCCCCCCATAGCTTCACAACCCTCCTCCCCTACCAATATACAGCGTAGCACCCCTGACCCACCGTTACCCTCCTATCATTGTTGATTCCAGCCCCTTGGTCTCCCTCTCCCACCTCCTCTGAGACGGCGGAGAAGGTGCAGTGTCGTTTGAGTGGTCGGGGATTGGCTGGGGAGGGGGAGGTGCGTTTCAGTGGACGTGCCAACCGCTCTGGCATGGAAGGAGATCGGAAGAGACGGCGTCCCCCCTGGCGACACACTGAAACCTAGTGAAGGTACATTTCCTGTTACTCCTCGCACCCAAGTAAAGTTCAAACCAACTGCAAGTTTGTGGATGTGAGAAGAGGAGACTTACAGAGGAGAGATCCACTTCCTGGTTCATGAGGGGTTCAGACAGCAACTGTGCCATGCTACATGACATGGCGACAGCAATAGAACCCTGGGGGAGAGAATGGACATGAGGAAAGGGCAGGGCAGTGGAGATATTCAAAATAAAGGAGTCATGTTGAAAGACAGAAAAAAACATAAGTAGTAGTAGGAAGCATTAAAGATGTAGCAACCGAGATTGAACCGTGCATTGAATACAGGAGCAGGAGTCACACTGGTGCAGACCTCGCTGCATGAACTGTTCAGTGACATGGATTAACAGAATGGGACAAGAGGTAAAGACATCAGTCTATGAGATGCAAATCACCTCATCAGCTTCCTGCTCCAGGATTTCCATGAATCCATCTACATCCCCTGGGGAGTGCTGGGTTCGGGAGGGAGGTGCAGGGAAGATAGGGCTCCCCAGGGCACAGGGCTCACCATCACCTTGGAGCTGGGAGTCTGGAGCAGGCAGCAAACACTCTGGCTTGCCCTGCACTCTCTGCCCTGGGGCCACCTGTAAAAAAAATTTTTTTACAGGTGTAATAATTAATAATTGTATTTCAGGTGAGAGAGAAAGAGAGAGAATGCGTTGAGTAACTCCTCAAAAACACATCCACATGCAATTCTCTGTTACATGCAACAAGAGGTAGTCTCTAGAAAGACGGGTTGCCTCCCACAATGTTACCAATGAATGTTCCAGCATAGTGCTGTTGCTCTAGGTCTGGAAGTCACATGGCTATACAAGAGCAAGAGGTGAAGAAAATTGAGCAATCGCATACTGTCATCTAGTGGCCATAATTGAATAAGCCACAAAGGGCACTGAGCTGTTACTAGACACTTATTTAAGTAGGCAAGTCAGTTAAGAACAAATTCTTATTTACAATGACGGCTTACCGGGGAAAAGTGTGTTAAATGCCTTGTTCAGGGCCAGAATGACAGATTTGTACCTTGTCAGCTCGGGGTTTTGATCCAGCAACCTTTTGGTTACTGGCCCAACGCTCTAACCACTAGGCTACCCCCTTTTTGATTTCACAAGTCTTGTATGGCTCTGGCACCCCAATGGTGGAACAAACTCCCTCACGACGCCAGGTCAGCGGAGTCAATCACCACCTTCCGGAGACACCTGAAACCCCACCTCTTTAAGGAATACCTAGGATAGGATAAAGTAATCCTTCTAACCCCCCCCCCTTAAAAGAGTTAGATGCACTATTGTAAAGTGGTTGTTCCACTGGATATCATAAGGTGAATGCACCAATTTGTAAGTCGCTCTGGATAAGAGCGTCTGCTAAATGACTTAAATGTAAATGTAAATGTATGGTATATGCCCTTGAGAGGTGCAATCTCTGATGGCACAATTGAAATAGGGTATTGTAGTAGAACAGCACTGGACAGCATTTGCATGTGAATATAAGTTAATCATGCATAACCATGAATGTGAAAATACATCCGCTCACATTCTCCTTGTTACTGAATGGACGTTCACTGGGGTGAAGCTTTGGACTGCTACACAGCAACCTGGGCTAAGAGACAGAAGAAAGAGTGTGTTAATTAAATTCACACTGAGATGATCATACAAAACCCATTGATATGGAGAGTAAATCCATAGACTGTTCTTTACCAGGAAGGACTGCAACGTCTTCATGCGACTGTTCCAGGGAACAAAGGAGAACATTACTTTGGATGATGCAGGTAGCAACACAGTACCACTGTCATCCACAGGGCCCATGGGGAGCAGATACTCATCCCTCCACAAATGATAACAATCATATTTGTGTTTCCAGAATGTTTGGAGTATGGGGCTTGCAATGCCAGATTTGTGGGTTCAACTCCCGGGGCCACCCATACGTAAAATGTATGCATGCATGACTAAGTGTCTGCTAAATGGCATATATTATTTTAAACACAGGGTTCAAGTTGGTGTTCTTGAAGGTGAGAGGAATAAGCCTGGTACCTTGGTGCAGGAGAGTCCAAGGCCACTGGAGAAGTAGGCTTGTCTGCAAACCAGCAGGAAATAATGTGCAAATAAAAATGGTGAGGACGGAGTGAAAACAATATGTTGCGATGGGCTCAAAAATGCAATAACAATCAAAGACAAACAAAAGTTTAAAAGCAGTGTCAACTGAAATTAAAAATGGTGCAAAAAGTAGCTGAAAGTGAAAAGCCTCTGCTACAGTACCTACCTAAGTTGGTGGAGAGAATATGCATTGCACACCAGCATAGATAAGATAGTCACACTGAACTTCTACCCAGTCAAGAGGAGCCTGGTTCCTCCCAAGGTTTCTACCTTGGGAGTTTTGCCTTGCAATTGTCACCTCTGATTTTTCTTTGGGGTGTCCCCCTGGGTTGCTTTTTTTGTTGTTGTGAATGAATATACCTACGGTATGTAAAAAGCATTGCTCACCTTTGTGTGGTGATCCCTGTGCAGCGGCATCGTCTACACTCCCAGTGCTGAGGTTGGACAGGTCCAGACATCTCCGAGGAGTGTCACTGAGTAATGCAGGTGATGCATAAGATAAACATGGGTAAATATAGTAGTATAAAGACCATGGGTGTGGTATATTTCTGCAAGGCATTTTGGACTCTCAATCCTTGCCTAATCTTATTCACAATCCATGTAAACATGGCACATGATCATGGCAGAGTATGAGTGTCAGATAGCCACCCACACATGAAATCAGCTAGCCAACAAATGTAGTTCGAGGATAGATAATAGCTTTTACCCTGTGTGAAAGGCGCTGAGTCCCGTAAAGCAGTTGGCGAGTTCTGACATTGGGGAGGCATGGTAGTCCGGTGAGTGAGGGCCAGTCATAGATAAACTGTAACCATCCATCAGTAGGCTACGTGGGAGGGGGGGGAACACATTATGTTGTTAGCTAAATATTTTCATTAGAGCAGACCTACATCAGTTAAACGTAGATAGATACTGAGTGATGTAGTTAGCTACCGTTAGCTAGCTAGCTACTGTAGATGTTTTATGTTGTCTAGCTATTTAGCTAGCTAGCTAGAGATTATTAGCGCGCTAACGTTACTATAGCTTACTCATCATGACACATAATTATTACATACGAGGTTAGTTATGTTATCTAACCAAAAACTATACATAATATAATATATGTAGCTAAATAACTTACGATTCAACAATATCCGTAGACAAATGGATTTTAAATGTGTCGCCAAAGAAACAACCAATGGCATGGCATTAAACGTCACTTCCGTGTTGCCGACTCATCGATTTGTCAGTCAAAATCACTCAAATCAAAAATGTGTCAAACAAAAAGTTTTACAATGTAATGTTATAAGCTAATGGTCAAAATATGCATAGGCCATTTCAGGCAGTGCTGTCCAATCTCTAAAATGTGCAGTCTTGTGTTTGTTAGAGACTGTCACAAAAGAAGCAATAGACTATCATTCTATACTGAACCAAAATATAAATGCAACATGTAAAGTGTTGGTCCCATGTTTCATGAGCTGAAATAAAATATCCCAGAAATGTTCCATATGCACAACAACAAAAAGCTTATTTCTCTCAAATTTTGCAAACAAGTTTGTTTACATCCCTGTTAGTGAGCATTTCTCCTTCATCCAGTTGACAGGTGTGGCATATCAAGAAGCTGATTAACCAGCATGATCATTACTCAGGCGCACCTTGTGCTGGGGACAATAAAAGGCCACTCTAAAATGTGCAGTTTTGTCCCACAACACAATGCCCCAGATGTCTCAAGTTTTGAGGGAGCATGCAATTGGCATGCAGACTGCAGGAATGTACACCAGAGCTGTTACCAGAGATTCGAATGTTCATTAACTACCATAAGCAGCCTCCAACGTCATTTTAGAGAATTCGTCAGTACGTCTAACCGGCCTCACAACCGCAGACCACGTGTAACCACGCCAGCCCAGCACCTCCACATCCGACTTCTTCACCTAATCGTCTGAGACCAGCCACCCGGGCAGCTGCTGAAACTGTGGGTTTGCACAACCGAAGAATTTCTGCACAAACTGTCAGAAACCGTCTCAGGGAAGATCATCTGCGTTATCATCTTCCTCACCAGAGTCTTGACCTAACTGCAGTTCGGCGTTGTAACCGACTTCAGTGGGCAAATGCTCACCTTCGATGGCTACTGGCATGCTGGAATAGTGTGCACTTCATGGATGAATCCTGGTTGCATTTTATTGATGGCAATATGAATGCACAGAGATATTGTGACAAGATCCTGAGGCCCATTGTCGTGACATTCATCTGCCGCCACCACCTCATGTTTCAGCATGATAATGCCTGGCCCCATGTCCCAAGGATCTGTACACAATTCCTGGAAGCTGAAAATGTCCCAGTTCTTCCATGGCCTGTATACTCACCAGACATGTCACCCATTGAGCATGTTTGGGATGCTCTGGATCGACGTGTACGACAGCGTGTTCCAGTTCCCGCCAATATCCAGCAACTTCCCACAGCCAAAAGGAGTGGGACACCATTCCACAGGCCACAATCAACAGCCTGGTCAACTCTATGTGAAGGAGATGTGTCGCGCTGCATGAGTCAAATGGCGGTCACACCAGATAAGAACTGTTTTTCTGATCCACGCCCCTACCATTTTTTAATTAAGGCATCTGTGACCAACAGATGCATATCTGTAAACTCAGTCATGTGAAATCCATAGATTAGAGGCTAATTTATTTATTTCAATTGATTGATTTCCTTATATGAACTGTAACTCAGTCAAATCTTTGAAACTGTTGCATGTTGCATTTATTTTTTTGTTCAGTGTAATTCTGTGGGTAGAAGTTTCTACATCAAGGATGAGCAACTTTGATGGGGGTGGGGGCCACAAAAAATCCTACATATTTTGCCATGGGGTGTAGAGAAAATGTTGCTATTTATAAGCTACAGTGTAGTGTGCTGCAATTCCACACATTTTTCCACATTTGCCATCAAAAGGTGGGCACGGGCCACCAGTCGCACATCCCTGCTCTGAACTCTAGCAGGAAGGAAAGGTTCAGGTAGGGCTACAGTCTGGTCCTCAAATCAAATGAAATTGTATTTGTCAAATACTTCGTAAACAACAGGTGTAGACTAACAGTGAAATGCTAACTTACGGGTCCTTTTTCAACAATGCAGAGTTAAAGATTAAAAAAAATAATAGAAATAATGACAAGGAATAAATACACAGTGAATAACGACTAACAATGACAAGTAAAAAAATAACATGGCTATATACAGGGAGTACCAGTACAGAGTTGATGTACAGGGGTATGAGGTAATTGAGGTAGCTATGTACATATAGGTAGGGTTAAAGTTACTAGGCAACAGGATAGATAAGACAGTGGCAGCAGTAGGTAGTCATTTGATTAGCTATTTAGCAGTCTTGTTTAGCAGTTGTATGGCTTGGGGGTAGAAGCTGTTCAGGGTCCTGTTGGTTACAGACTTGATGCACTGGTACTGCTTGCCGTGCGTTATCAGAGACAAGAGTCTATGGCTTGGGTAGCTGGAATCTTTGACCATTTGTATAGGCCTTCTTCTGACACCACCTGGCATAAAGGTCCTGGATGGCAGGGAGCTCGGCCACAGTGATGTTCTGGGCCTTACTCATCACCATCTCTAGTGACTTGCAGTAGCCATACCAAGCGGTGATGCAGCTAGTCAAGATGATCTCAATGGTGCAGCTGTAGAACTTTTTAAGGATTTGAGGGCCCATGCCAAATCTTTTCAGCCTCCTGGGGGGGAAGAGACGCTGTCGTGCCCTCTTCACAACTGTGTGGGTGTGTGCGGACCATGTTAATTCCTTATTTATGTGGACACTGAGGAACTTGAAGCTCTCTACTTGCTCCACTACAGCCCCATCGATGTGGATGGGAGTGTGCTCGCCCCTCCGTTTTGTGTAGTCCACAATCAGCTCCTTTGTCTTGCTGACGTTGAGGGAGAGGTTGTTGTCCTGGCCTCCTCCCTATAGGCTGTCTCATCATCATCATCATCATCTGTGATCAGTCCTACCACCGTTGTGTGGTCAGCAAACTTGATGATGCATTATGGGTGGGTCTTAGGGGGCCTTGTCTGCCCTACCGTACCTTCTTGCCCATTCAAATAAAATTTTGAAATATTGATCATTTATTTGACCGCGCCAACAGAAAGACGCATCAATCTTAGTTTAAGTATCCGACCGAGCGAAACAGCGCCCCTCTGTCTCAGTATGTGTAGACCATATCTGGCCAGAACAAGTCAGTTGAATGAGCCGTTGGTTTCCATAGGCGGGCACGTTTTTCACCTTTGTTTTGTTGTTGATGGGTGTTATAGTAAAGAACCGGCAGCTCGTGAATTTCAAGTTTGGAAAAGCTTACAATTTATCCTACCATTTCTAACGATCTGAGTGCCAGTTATGATTATTTTTATATATGCATTTTCATGGAACAACTTAATTTCAATAATACAATTTACGTTTCTCAAAATCTGAAGTAAAATATAAAAATGTCTAAATTAAAATTAATCTAAGGCAAGAGCACCAACCCCTGCCATATGGACACATTGATACACTTTGATCCATCTTCAACTAAAGCCTAAAGCCGACAAATAAAAACAGTAGAAAATACCCTGATGAAAATTCTGTCTCTTTCAATCACATTCATCTCTCTACTCCACCTGTCTGACTTCCTTTCTATCTTTCTTGACTTGAGCTATTGCTAGTGAAGTGCAACATTGTTTTAAATCATCAACTGGGTCCAGCCTGAATTTGTCACTATAGCGAACTTGCAACATTGTATCAACTAGCCTATTCCGGGAACTCTGAGTTTCCCACACCAGTGAGCTCAGGACAGCTGTTTTTTTTAGGAAGTTTTCGCTGGATATATGGAATCATCAGATCAATATATTTTGCTCTTTCACACCGAGGCTTGGTGTTGGAAAGATTTTTCAAATACTGAGGAACTATCATTGCCAATGGATGTAAAAAACAAACAGACTTTGTTGATTTACTGTGTGAGATGAAGAAAAAAATATTGAGAAGCTCATCTTATTAGTGGTGGACGTGGGGAGTTATGACAACCAGAAATCAGACATTGCCTCACACTAGTACATGGGAGTATGGCTAGATGGTACAATGTCCTTCTCTCAGCACATATCAAAGCTGCAGGCTAAGGTTAAATCTAGACTTGGTTTCCTCTATCGTAATCGCTCCTCTTTCACCCCAGGGGCCAAACTAACCCTGATTCAAATGACCATCCTACCCATGCTAGATTACGGAGACGGAATTTATAGATCGGCAGGTAAGGGTGCTCTCGAGCGGCAAGATGTTCTTTACCATTCGGCTATCAGATTTGCCACCAATGCTCCTTATAGGACACATCACTCCACTCTATACTGGTCATCTCTGTATACTCATCGCAAGACCCACTGGTTGATGCTTATTTATAAAATGATCTTAGGCCTCACTCCCCCCTATCTGAGATACCTACTGCAGCCTTCATCCTCTACATACAACACCCGTTCTGCCAGTCGCATTCTGTTAAAGGTCAACAAAGCACACACAACCCTGGGTCACTCCTCTTTTCAGTTTGCTGCAGCTAGCAACTGGAATGAGCTGCAAAACACACTCAAACTGGACAGTGTTTTCTCAATCTCTTCATTCAAAGACTCAATCATGGACACTCTTACTGACACTTGTGGCTGCTTCGCGTGATCTATTGTTGTCTCTACCACACACTGCCCAATAGTGTGTGTACCATGTTTTGTGCTGCTACCATGTTGTGCACCTGTCATGTTGTGTTGCTACTGTGTTGTTGTCATGTGTTGCTGCCGTGCTGTGTTGTTGTCTTAGGTCTCTCTTTATGTAGTGTTGTGGTGTCTCTCTTGTCATGATGTGTGTTTTGTCCTTTTTTCTTATTTTTTTTATCCCAGCCCCGGTCCCGGCAGGTGGCCTTTGCCTTATGGTAGGCCTTCATTGTAAATAAGAATTTGTTTTGAATAAATAGTTAAATAAGAATCACATAAAAAAAATGGGCACTTTCCTACTTTTGTATGCAGCAGGCCTACTTCTGTGCGTGCTCAGGCGCACACACTCCCTCAACATTATTAGGACAGAGAAACCAGACATTGTTAAAGCATTCCAGCAAGGGAAACGGCGCCCCTCTGTCTCAGTATGTGTAGACAACGTATCTGATGCTGTCTGGACCAAAAGAGTCAGAATTGGAAAAGATAGTTAGCGGGTGCATAGTGCACTGTCAGGATGCTGGATTGCCCTAAAGTAAATGGATGTTTTGCCAACATTATATAATTACTCCTGTCTAAATAAAATCATTCAAAATACTTCACCAGGGAGGATGACTTAGCCTACACTCCCGACCTCGATAATCACCAAACCTCGGTGGGAAAGACCAAAATATCACGAGTGCATTATAACTGCTGTATGCTGCAAATACTGCGTCCAAAATAACACTTTTTTTACTGCAGTAATTTTGATATGACTGCGTCCAAAATACCACAGTCAACTGCAGTTAGTGCACTTTTACTGCAGTTTCAAAACTAGCTTTTTTGTACGGGATATATCCAGTGGAAACGTCATAAAAAACACATGTCTGTCCTGAGCTCACTGACACAGGAGACTGAGCGCCCGGAATAGGCTGGTTGATAAAAATGTCAAATTTGCTAGCGACAGCTTCCGGCGAACACAGTGAATATTTATTAGAATGTTGCACTTCAATAGCAATAGCTCAAGTTAAGACATATAGAAAGGGAAGTAGACAGGCAGAGTCGAGAGATTAATGTGATTGAAAGAACCAGAATATTTTCTACTGTTTTTATTTGTTGGCTTTTGGCCTATGTATTTTACTTAGTTGACCATATACGTTATAGCCCTACTGCTGCAGTGGACATAGGCTATCTCTGAGTTCTATGCTCTTATTTCTTTAGCCGACAATGGATCACAGTGTATCAATGTGTCCATATGAGGCTGGTTCTCTCGGCTTAGTTGAATTTTAACTTTTCAATTTTTATAATTTGACTTCAGATTTCTATGATTAACCACGTGACAATGATTTTGAAACGTTATTATTGAAATGAAACTATTCCACGAAAATGCGCAAATAAAAATAATCATAACTGGCACACAGATCGGTTGAAATGGTAAGATAAATTGTAAGCTTGCACAAACTTGAAACTCAGGAACTGCCTATGGTCTTTACTATTACATCCATTTAAAAAATGGTGAACCCGCAAGCAAGCCTGTGCACACATAGGAGGTCCCGTGAAAAAATTTGCCACCTATGGAAGTCAAAGGCCATTCACACTGATTCGTTCTGGAGCATGCCCTGTGTTTGATTGATGTGGCCATGCAGTCGTGGGTGAACAGGGAGTGCAGTAGGGGACTAAGCACACACCCCTGATGTGTTGTTGCCCACCCTAACCGCCTGAGGGCGTCCTGCCAGGAAGTCTAGGATCTAGTTGCAGAAGGAGGTGTTCAGTCCCAGGATCCTGCGCCTCAAGGGGACTATGGCATTGAATTCCTGAGCTGTATGTAGTTCATGAACAGCATTATTACATAGGTATTTTGTCCAGATGGGTGAGGGCAGTGTTGGTTGCAATAGATATTACATCATCTGTGGATCTGTTAGGGCGGTATGCAAATTGGAGTGAACGGGTCCAGGGCGAGGGTGTTGATGTGAGCCATGACCAGCCTTTCATGGCTACAGATGTGAGTGCGTTCTGGGCACGGGACTATGGTGGTCTGCTTGAAACAAGTTGTGTACTAAATATGTTTATTTATTTTTTCTTTTCATTGTCAAATACACTGGATAGATGCAGTGAAATGTGTTGTTTTACAGGGTCAGCCATAGTAGTACAGCACCCCTGAAGCAAATTAGGGTTAAATGCATTGCTCAAAGGCACATCGACAGATTTTTCACCTTGTCAGCTCAGGTAATCGAACCAACAACCTTTTGGTTACAGGCCCAACACTCTAACCTCTAGGCTAGTCTCCCTAGGCCTAGGCAGAAGGACTGGCTCCCACATTAACAACGTTACAGGTTGGGCCTCCTGAGTGGCGCAGTGGTCTAAGGCACTGCATCGCAGTTGCTAGCTGTTCCACTAGAGATCCTGGTTCGAGTCCAGGCTCTGTCGCGACCGGGAGACTCATGGGGCGGCACACAATTGGCCCAGCGTCGTCATTTGCTCTAGCGACTCCTGTGGCGGGCCGGGCACATGCACGCTGACACGGTTGCCAGGTATACCAGGTGTTTCCTCTGACACATTGGCTGGCTTCCGGGTTAAGCGGGCATTGTGTCAAGAAGCAGTGGTTGGGTCAAGAAGCTTGGTTGGGCCGTGTGTTTCGCACGGCCTTCGCCTCTCCCGAGTCCGTACAGGAGTTGCCGCGATGAGACAAGACTACCAATTGGATACCATGAAATTGGGGAGAAAAAAGTGTAAAAAAATGTAATTAAATTAAAAATAAGAAAAAAAATATTATACTAAATTATAAAATAAAAATAACAAATAAAATAATGTTACAGGTTTAAAATTTCCGAGACTGACCCTGTACAGGCCAAGGCTTGCACATGTGTCTATATGCATCTACTTTTCTCTCTTTCAGAATCTGTCATATTCAATATTTAGCATCATATTCAAATAATAAAAACAACTAAAGATAAATAAATAGCCTGAGCTAGGAGGATGTGTAAGTCTCCATGACAACGACCACACCACGTGATTTTAAAAAAATGGAAAAGGGAGATAGGGCAGCCTTTTTCAGTGCTGCAGAGCAGCAAGTTATACTTCAGCGGTTTGAGGACCTAAAACATATTTTCAATCACAAAAATAATACAACTGCTGCTGGTAAAGCGAGACAGGCAGCATGGCAGAAAATTGCCGATTCAGTCAACGCGTAAGTAACGTTAGCTGCCATATAATTTAAATACAGTACCCAGTGAGTGTAGCTAGCTAACTAAGTTAGCTAGTGATGAATTGGTTGATAGCTCTCTGGGTAAAGTGGGCTGACTAACTAGCTTGTTACTCTAGTTACGTTCAGTAGTTAGCTAGCTACAGTACAGTCTGCCATGAATGGCTTTTGTAATTCCTGTCTGATAGCAAATTTAGCTAACTAAGTTAGCTGTCTGACCAGCATCTTCGAACAGCTAGTATAGCTAGCTAGCTAACCTTATTCTAAAGATAACGGTAACTGTTAGGGTTACTTGCTTTCCCTCATCCATCTCATCTGTGGTTATCCATTGAAATTGCAAGATGTCAACCTATGGCTTGCGACAACATTGCAATGTCAAGTCAAACAGTCAG
Source organism: Salvelinus alpinus (assembly GCF_045679555.1). NCBI lineage: Eukaryota > Metazoa > Chordata > Actinopteri > Salmoniformes > Salmonidae > Salvelinus > Salvelinus alpinus. Next base: position 32,116,750 of record NC_092109.1, on the reverse strand, counting down.
TGGAGATGAAAGTTACACATAAACACAAAGTAAACAATCCAGTTTTTGGATAGACTATTTGTTGTGTGTAGAGAAGATGTTGTAACTACTCATTGATTCAGATTAAACTATTTCACCTACCTGACAGGGTTAATCCATCTGGAGTAAAACGAAGTTGGCTGCAGGTCAAGGTGAAATACAAGAACATGGTACAAACAGGTGAGCTGCACAGTCTGTGCACTGCCCCACACTGTGACGTTTTGTCAAGATACTAATTTACAATGTAATCTCTCATTCCAGCCAAAAAAGCAGATAGGCGGAAGACCAAGGAAGGCCCACTGCAACCTGTCTTTTCTGCTGCAGAGGACCTGATGGCTGAAACCCATAAATTCTGTTCCACTATAGACAGTATCACAGAGGAAACCTCTTCCACAGAACTCGAGTCAACACTCTCCTGCTCAAACTTTGTGAGAGGCAAGTCTAATCCATTGGGATCACCACTGCGTCTTTTTAGATCCAGCATTGACCTCACCATTTTTTTAACACGAGCATTATACATTTGCAGTGCTAGCAAACCGCATGACATCAGAGGAGATCACAGCAGAATCTGGGTCCGAAGTGTCATTGAATAATGTGAGTTGTCCAAGGCTACAGAAAACATTCAAGCAGTTGTTTCTCAGCCTAACGTACTTTTGTTAATTTGACTACTTTGTATGTTTCAGGTACCAGTCGTATACATTGACAATGCAGAAGAAATCACGTCAGATTCCTCTATACATGAGGTAGGCCTAATATGGTTTATTCAGAAGAGATGTGTGGCTGGAAAATGTTCATCAAGTGGAATTTGTTAAATTAATGTATTTGATGCGTATACAGTTATTATATAAAGTGAAAAAGTATTCTGGAAGTGGCCTAATCAGTTATCAGACCTCATTGATAAAGATAATGGCCTAAACATTACACCTCCGTAGGGTCCAGGCATAAACGAGGCCACACCATCCACTTCCAAAACATGGGACAGAGAGGTAAGATTACGCAAAAAAAAAAAAAAAAGTGTTTGCCATGTAAGGTCTAATTTTTCTACATTATGAATACAATATACTGAGAAAATTATGGGTGTAATGGCAGCCGTTAATACAAATTATGCATTTGATTAAATCTCAATGTTTTTAAGGGGGACAAACAAAGAAAGCCCTCAAATGTCAAAGTGAAGGACTTGTATATGAAATACTTGCAACAGGAGATTGACTACAGGAGATTAAAGATGCAAAAGATGTCTTTGGAGATGAAATTACTTGAGAAACAATTAAATGTAAGTTCCACAACATAATGTTTACAAGATTTCATGTCACAAGCAGCATCATGTTAGTAGAATTGTAGGATAGTTAAATAAACAATCAACTTAGAACTTTTGCATAAACAAAGTCAAACTTGGTGGTAAAAGGCCCAGGATTGGGGAAAACTAACAGGATAGCTGTTCAGAATGTAAATTAACCTAAAACCATCCACATGACTTCAACAACCAGTTGTCATATTTCTAATTTAACAAATTTTGGATTAATTCATGAAATTTCTATCAACCTTCGCTCATGTTTACATGTTTCTCTTTTCTTTGCAGTCATGAACGGAAATGAATCATGCGTATGTACAGTTATTGCAATCTTTCAGTTTTACTTTTTGAATAAATGTTCCTTCCCCCCCAAAAGTGTCAGATTCCTTCTTCCGATACCATTTACTGATCTCTGGAGGGCATATCTCTGAAGTGGTGCAGTGTCTATACGTAGTCAGTGGCCTTTTCTCATTTGGGCAAAAGTCTACCCTCCTCCCGTGACCCAGAAAGAGGTCGAGGAGTGTGTTAATTTGTTAGTAGGCAAACGGAAGTCTGTCCTCCCCTCCTCAATAGCCTCCTTTTGGCGAGGAAGCACAAGTGTATCCCACCGGAGTCCTTTACAGAAAAGTTTTGACATCTGCCACACCCCCTATGAATCACAGATTGTTTTCTCGAATCAAAGCATGCAAACATTTAAAAACAATATGCTATCCTTTTATCTATAAAATAGCTTGCACAACTAGCTACATTTATCACGTCATACATTTTGGGATTCCACCCTGTAAATGTAATTTGCCTGATGATGCATGATTGAAGGAGTCATTTCATACAAGCACATTTTCACATCTCATTAGCTTTTAACTTTTTTAAAAGGAGGCCAGAGAGAACGGAGGATATGGGATCCAGGAGTTGAGCAAATCCAATTGAGAAAAGGCCACGGTGGTTCAGTCACTTAGGGGAGAAAATGTAATTGTGTGAAATTGTCATAACACTTGGCTGCATGACACAAAGAGCTGAGCAGCAATGTTATCCCTGATTGCTGTACCATCTTGGTAATCACAGTGAACAGGCTCTGGGTTTTTCCGGGGCATCCAACTGAAACAGGGTGGGGCCTCCTTACGAATGATTGCAACGTTATGAAGGACCATGCATGCCACTATTATGTCACACGCTCTCTGTGGCGACACTCTGAGACCCTTCAAACAACCAAATCGGGACCTTAACGTGGTGAATGTTGTCTTAATGCATGCTCTTGTCTCGTACAATGCCTCGTTGAAGCAGCTCTCTGCGCCTGGTTTAGGATTCAGGTATGGCGTCATCAAGAATGGAAGACAGGGATAATCATTGTCAGCCACAAGCTGCCCATCAAAACAACCTGAGAAGTAAGGGAGGTAAGAGACATGCTGAAATCATAGAACTTGGAAGTTGTAACATTTGTCATTGTGTAATGTTGTCACCTTGCTGAAACTGATGGTACAGCACACTCTTTTGGAGTATGTGGAAGTCATTCACAGATCCAGGCCACTTTGCCTCAATGTTTGTGATGAGACATTGCGAATCACAAACCATCTGGAAAAGATTTACAATGCAGTTAGTTTTCAAATGAGATTCTCTGGGAATTTATTTTTTTAATATAGAATTTCTTTATCACAGTTAAGTATTTACACCTTCCCCAATATTACCTGCACATTTATGCTGTGAAATGATTTCTGATTAGTATAATCAGATACCTCTGGTCCTGAAGGCGCTTTGATTGGTATGTGAGTGGAGTCCACCACACCAATTACATTAGGTAGTCCTGCAACGATCACAGGCGTTGAATTATTTAGCTAGTTTACAGTTTAATTTACTAATACTAACAAAAGCATTGGCCTACTATGAAGGAATACATAACCTGCTATTCTATAAAAGCCGTCTTTAACTTCTTGTTGAGAGCAATGACCAGGGAACTTCACGAAATCAGGGAGAATTCTAGCCAGTGCGATGTATACTCTCCGTATGGCTCGACAAACTGTGGATTTGCTCAAGTTTTCAGCGTCACCGACTGCATGCATATATTCTCCACATGCGAAAAAATGTAAACCGATGCAGAGTGTTTGCATCACTGTAAGCGCACAGCTGCGGAGTGTATCGTTGCTCAATGAAGGTGTCAACAGATCCGCCAGGTATACTATACAATGAGACGAGAAGTGATACCTCTCGTTAATGTATTCTTCGGAAAAACTTAGAGGATTTTGTCTGTCTTTGAACAAACGCTTAGTTCGTATTGTTTTTCTCACAACTTGTGCCCCGATGTCAATTGGATCTCGTAAAAAAGGGCACGCCATCGTTCAAAGCAAAATTTGTGGATGGAAGAAACGTTCATTTGTTTTCTGTGCTGACGGAATATCCGGAATGACATCTTCAAAATAAAAGCCCCCAAATTAAAAAGCCATAGGATCCGATTATAGAATTGTGAATTCAACAACAAAAAATCTATTAACTGTAATAATTGTGTCAACTATTAAAACAATCACAAATTAATAATGGCAATAAAAATATATATATTTTCAGTTTGTTTTCCCATTCACTTCAGTGTAAATACTCTCACTTGAGTCCAGAAATAGTGGAAGATTAGCTAGCTACATGTTATCCCCCCCCCCCCCCCCCCAGGTCCCTATGAGGGATGTATTTTGAGTATTTGTAAATACCAATGGCATGAATAACTTACATGAAATTGAAATACTGTTTGTCTCTGAATATGTAGTGGTAGTGATTGCATAAAAGTTTAAATCCTCCCCTCTTTGCATGAGCAAGGAAAGCTGTGGTGACTGAATGCAATCAACCGCTTTGGCATGATCATCAATGGTTTTTGCTCTCCGCTGTTATTGAAAGGAAATTGCGTACTTACGGTTATGATTAGTGGACAACAATACAGTGCCTTCAGAACGTATTCATACCCCTTGACTTATTTCACATTTAGCTGTGTTACAGCCTGAATTAAAAATGTATTAAATATTTTTTTCCCCACCCATCAACACACAATATCCCATTATGACAAAGTGCAAACATGTTTTTAGAAATGGTTGCAAATTTATTGAAAATGAAATACAGAAATATCTAATTTCCATAAGTATTCACACCCCTAAATCAACACTTTTAGGAACACCTTTGGCTGAGATTACAGCTTTGAGTCATCTTGGGTATGTCTGTATCAGCATTGCACATCTGGATTTGGGGATTTTCTCCCATTCTTCCTTGCAGATTTTCTCAAGTTCTGCTAAATTAGATGGGGAGTGGCAGTGAACAGCAATCTTCAAGTCTTTCCACAGATTTTTTTTATAGGATTCAAGTCTGGGCTTTGGCTGGGCCACTCAAGGACTTTCACATTCTTGTTCTGAAGCCATTCCAGCATTCCTTTGGCTGTATGCTTGGGGTCATTGTCCTGTTGGAACGTAAATCTTCACCACAGTCTAAGGTCGTTTGCACTCTGAAGCAGGTTCACATCAAGGATTTGCCTGTATTTGTCTCCATTCATTGTTTTCTCTATCCTTACCAGTCTCCCAGTCCCTGCCACTGAAAAGCATCCCCATAGCATGATGCTGCCACCACCATGCTTCACAGTAGGGATGGTGTTAGATGGGTGATGTTGTGCCTGGTTTTCTCCAGACATAGCGCTTTGCATTCAGGCCTAATATTTAAATGTTTGTCTCTTCAGACCACAGAATATTTTGCCTTATGCTCTTGAGTCTTTCACGTCCTTTTTGCAAACTCCAGGTTTGTTTTCATGTGGCTTTTTCTCAGGAGTGGCTTCCGTCTGGCCACTCTCCCATAAAGCCCAGATTGGTGAAGTGCTGTAGAGACTGTTGTCCTTCTGTTCTCCCATCTCAGCCAAGGAACTCTGTAGTTCTGTCAGAGTGGTCATTGGGTTCTTGGTCACCTCCCTGACCAAGGTCGTTCTTGCCTGGTTGCTCAGTTTGGTCGGACAGCTAGCACTAGGCAGAGTCTGGGTAGTTCCATATTTTTTTTAATTTCCCAATGATGAAGACCACTGTGCTCTTGGAACTTTCAACACTAGAAATATTTTTTAACACTTCCACAGATATATGCCTCATCACAATCTCAGAGATGTACAGTACCAGTCAAAACTTTGGACACACCTACTCATTCAGGGGCTTTTATTTATTTTTACTATTTTCTACATTGTAGAATAATAGTGAAGACATCAAAACAAGGAAATAACACATAGGGAATCATGTAGTAACCAAAAAAGTGTCAAACAAATCAAAATATATTTTATTTTTGAAATTCTTCAAAGTAGTCACCCTTTTTATTGATGACAGCTTTGCACACTATTGGCATTCTCTCAACCAGCTTCATGGGGTAGTCACCTGGAATGCATTTCAATTAACAGGTGTGCCTTGTTAAGTTCATTTGTGTAATTTCTTTCCTTAATGCATTTGAGCCAATCAGTTGTGTTGTGACAAGGTAGGGGTGGTATACACAAGATAGCCTTATTTGGTAAAAGACCAAGTCCATATTATGGCAAGAACAGCTCAAATAAGCAAAGAGAAACTACAGCCCATCATTACTTTAAGACATGAAGGTCAGTCAATCTGGAAAATTTCAAGAACTTTGAAAGTTTCTTCAAGTGCAGTCGCAAAAACCATCAAGCGCTATGATGAAACTGCCTCTCATGAGGACCACCACAGGATAGGAAGACCCAGAGTTACCTCTGCTGCAGAGGATAAGTTCATTAGAGTTACTAGCCTCAGAAATTGCAGCCCAAATAAATGCTTCACAGAGTTCAAGTAACAGACACATCTCAACATCAACTGTTCAGAGGAGACTGCGTGAATCAGGCCTTCATGGTCGAATTGCTGTAAAGATACCTACTACTAAAGAACACCATTAAGAAGAAGAGAATTGCTTGGCCAAGAAACACGAGCAATGGACATTAGACTGGTGGAAATCTGTCCTTTGGTCTGATGAGTCCAAATTTCAGATTTTTGGTTCCAACCGCCGTGTCTTTGTGAAACGCAGAGTATGTGAACGGATTATCTCCGCATGTATGGTTACCACCATGAAGTATGGAGGAGGAGGTGTGATGGTGCTTTGCTGGTGACACTGTCTGTGATTTATTTAGAATTCAAGGCACACTTAACCAGCATGGCTACCACAGCATTCTGCAGCGATACGCCATCCCATCTGGTTTGAGCTTAGTGGGACTATCATTTGTTTTTCAACAGGACAATGACCCAACACACATCCAGGCTGTGTAAGGGCTATTTGAACAAGAAAGAGAGTGATGAAGTGCTGCATCAGATGACCTGGCCTCCACAATCACCTGACCTCAACCCAATTGAGATGATTTGGGATTATTTGGGGCGCAAAGTGAAGGAAAAGCAGCCACCAAGTGCTCAGCATATGTGGGAACTCTTTCAAGACTGTTGGAAAAGCATTCCAGGTGAAGCTGGTTGAGAGAATGACAAGCGTGTGCAAAGCTGTCAAAGGCAAAGGGTGGCTACTTTGAAGAATCTCAAATATAAATTATTTGTTTAACACTTTTTTTTTGGTTACTATGATTACATATGTGTTATGTCATAGTTTTGATGTCTTCACTATTATTCTACAATGTAGAAAATAGTCTAAATAAATAAAAACCCTTGAATGAGTAGGTGTGTCCAAACTTTTGACTGGTACTGTGCGTACAGTTCCTTGGACTAAATGGTATCGTTTCTACTCTGACAACTGTGGGACCTTCTATATAATAACAATTTTGGGGGTGCTTATATCTGTCCTGTTGCAGGCAAGTGTGTAATCTAAATGTTGTTTTTTGCCCGCCTCCTAACTCCCCGAGACACCCGCAGGGAGTGGGGTCACAGTAAAGGTAGCCATTGTACAGTGCCCCTGGAGCAATTAGGGTTAAGTGCCTTGCTCAAGGGCACAGTGACAGATTATATATTTTTGACCTCGTCAGCTCCCGTATTTGAACCAACAACCTTTGGTTACCGGCCCACGCTCTAACCTTGCGGCTACCTGCCGCACGACAGGTGTGTTTCTTTCTAAATCATGTACAAACAATTGAATTGGACTCCAATCAAGTTGTAGCAACATCCCAAGGATGATCAAAGGAAATTGGATGCACCTGAGCTCAATTTGGAGTGCCATAGCAAAGGGGTGTGAATACATCCATATTTCTGTATTTAATTTAATACATTTGCAAAAAAATATTCTAAAAACATGTTTTCACTTTGTCATAACGGGGTATTGTGTGTAGATAGGTGAGGGAAAAAAAGATTTAATCCATTTTGAATTCAGGCTGTAACACCAACAAAATGTGGTATAAGTCAAGGGGTATGAATACTTTCTGAAGGCACTACATGTGTCATAATTTGGGCCTTGTTGCTAAAGTGCATTTGTCAGAGCAGAACAGATGTTGAGGATTAGGATCATGTGTCAAATAAAGCCACTGCCCCCATGGCTGCTCCACGGGGAACCCAGCAGTGCATCAAGACCGTCGACCGAGGTATGCAGTTCCGTTAGGAAAGTCTTCCAGTTTCCTAGAATTAGCTGACAGAATGACCGTGCGAATGCCTGACCATCCATGAGACATCTAACTAATAAGGAGGGGGAGCAACCTTGCAACACCACTACATAGTACACAACACTTGAGATTAAGTAACATAATTGTAGTACAGTACTATTGATTCTGGGCCTGCAAATTATCATTTTTTAAATTCCAGATACTAAAAATGCTTTTTATTCTGCATGTAAAAACTATAGATAAATGTTTTACTTTACAGAGTTCATGCATAAAGATAATACATATAATTAGAATATTGCATTATCGGGTTCACAATGCTTAAGTTCACATTCAACTAGCACCATCTTGTATAAAAATTGCTTTGAAATGAATAAAAACTAAATACATTATCTTTAGTAAGAAAAATTGAATCTGTCCTTTAAAAATTGCTTTCATACAGGAATACTTTTAGGCAGAAAACTTGAAAAAAGGGCAAATACAGAAAGTTATGAAATCAGTTTAACTTGTTTTACCCCTTGTGTAAGTAAAACATCCAAACCCTGGTAGTTGTCCAACATGCACAAAACAAAGAAATTAAGCATAAGGTTGGAGGGATATTGTTGCCGCATGTAGCCGACAAACCAGGTCTTGAACCCTAACCAAAACATTCTCCAGGCCTATCTTTCATTGTAGCTAACATAATTATTTGTTTGAAGTCATTCCATCTAGTTGATGCGGGTGCTGAAATGTCTGATTTTAATATTAAAGCAAAATTATAACTTGGTTTAATTTTCTACTGCATTGAGCCGGCTCTGACGCTGCTGTCCCGTAAAGAACACTTCACAGTTTGTTCTTCTTCAATGTTTGCGGTTGGTCCATTTCTGACCTGTCGCCACTGGCAGTGAAAGGGATTCTTTGGTTAACTCTTTTCCCAATAGTCTCCACCTGGAAAGGACAAAACAGTTACTTTGGAAACTGCTGGACTGTCTATTACTCAACTTTTTTCAAATACTAAATGGGACTCACTAAGCATGCTGCTGTGAATGGATCTTTGGCTTTTTGTCAGCACAGCCTTCCAAAAGCAAAGACAACCTTTTTTTTGGTCCTAGGGTGTTTTCATAATCTCATCAGAATCCTAGACATTGTTCACGTCTTACTGTAGGATGACAGGTAGCCTAGCGGTTAGAGTGTTGGGCCAGTTCGAAAAGGTGAAAAATCTGCCGATGTGCCCTTGACTAAGGCACTTATCCCTAATTTGCTCCAGGGTTTGCCATACTACTATGGCTGACCCTGTAAAACAATACATTTCACTGCACCTATCTGGTGTATGTTACGAAACATATTTTTACTGTGGCCGTGGTTACTTGCCTGGAAGCCAATATGCTGGAGTTGGTCGTGCAAGCTGTCCAAGATCCTTCTGCCGTCAAAGATGAAGGCAGGTTTCAGCATGGCTTTATGGATCCTCTCATAGTCCAGCTCCTGCAATACAAATATAGACTTCATGGTTTACATTGAGAGCTCCCTTTCATCATTGAACAGTGCAACTACGGTATGTCATTATATAAGTGGCACCAAAATCTGTGTGGCCAGTCATCTCCTTGCCATTTGATGAGTGAGTAGTTTAAAAATGTAAATACACACCGTGAACATATCCCACTCTGTGCAGATCACAATTGCATGGGCATTCTCACAAGCCTTGTATGGGTCTGTGACGATGGTGACTAGACGAGAAACTAGGATGAGCGAGGATAAACAAGGATTACTTCATGCATATAAATACAACTTTTTCACACAATTATACAACAAACATTAATCCCATCTCATTAGAATGAGCAAAAAAAGTATCCCACGTTATGGCAACTAACACCTAACACAGAGAGAACAGAACACCCCTTGAAATATCATTATGTATTCAATAAAGGTATTCATGTTCATCTTCTTGATGATTTACTATTATATTAATTTACAGAAAGAACACTGTGGCTACCTGTTGCAGTGTCATGTCTTTCTGAGAGTGTGGGCTTAGTCAGGTCCTGCATGATCTGCTCAGCTTTAACCTTTGGGTCATAGATGTGTAGACAGGCTCCCTCCTCCAGCAGGTAGCGACTGATGTAGATACTAGAGGATTCCCTAAAAACAAAATGCACACAAGGATATGAGTATATAAGCTTGGAGGGGGCAACAGGACAATACGCTCAGAGCTTTGGATGTAAGCAGATAAATATTTTAAATGCCCCTCCATACCTTGTATCGCCAGTGTTTTTCTTGAAAGCGAATCCGAGCAAGGCTATCTTCTTGTCTGTCACTGTGTTGAAGAGGCAGTTGATTATCCGTGAGGAGAATCGTTTTCGCTGGTAGTCGTTTATCTCTATAACCTGGGAGACGCAACAATGAGATGTTCAACATTTGTCATTGTGATACTGTATTTTACTGACCGTAAAACAATAAAGTGTTACAGGAATGTCTTATCAAATGAGAAGCGAGTTCTGTATTGCACTACTTTGAGTTGATGATAAAAGCCCACCTGTTGCCAGTATCTTGCAACCTCGGGTAAGTTCAGCGCCTCGCATAGGTACACAAGATTGAGAACGTCTTTCTGGAAACAGCTGCCACCAAATCCTGTGAAACAAACACAGAATGTATCATGACTGAACTCATCCACTCACATCCCACTTTTCCATAACTGAAACCCAATCACTCAGTCATCCAATGATCTCATCCAACCACCCAATGATCTCATCCAACCACAACTTAACTGTTACTACCCCACAACTCAACCACTCCAGCCTTGCTTCTCTCCCACTCACCTACGCTGGCCTTCAGGAAGCGGCTGCCTATTCTCTGGTCTGTCCCAATGGCATGCGCCACCTCCTCCACATCAGCACCGGTTACCTCACAGAGGGCACTGATAGAGTTGATGCTACTGATACGTTGGGCAAGAAAGGCATTGGCTGCCTATAAAAAAAAAAGGAAAAACCAAGGATAGAGAAGTGAGCCAATGAATAAAGGCAGGAAACATTGCAGGAGGTGTCTCAGATCGTAACACTGCTGACCTGAGATTGTTATACAGTAATGTACAGAAGGACATAGAAGGACATATAAATACCAGCTTGGAAAGCTCAGAAGACCAGGTATTGGTGGTGATGATCTTGTTCTTGGGGACCCAGTGTTCATAGATGCTCCGCAAGGCCTGAATAGCATGTTGGCCCTCAGGGGTCTCATCCCCCCCAATCAATACCCTGTCTGGATTCTTCAGATCAGTGATGGCTGTTCCCTCAGCAAGAAACTCTGGGTTTGAGAGAACCTGCAGGAGAACAAGATCATACTTTTAAAGACCTGAAGACATGGCAGGTAGATGAAAGTAGGCGTTTGATACGCAGTCCATCCACACATGCAAGCCTGTCCCCTGAAATCACCTGGAAGCTGAGGCTACTCTTGGTGTTGGCATTGAAGATGCGGCGGATGCTCTCAGCAGCACGTACAGGAACTGTGCTTTTCTCCACAACAATCTTACAGCCACTGGAGACATCGGCAATGCGCCGGGCACATGCTTCTATGTACTTCAGGTCCGCTGCTCGACCCTTACCAATCCCAAATGTCTTGGTAGGCGTATTGACCTGGCAAAGGAAAGGGGAAATGTTTCAGGTGGATTCAATCATGGATCTTTCTCCATCACTGCACTTTGGGCGGCAGGTGGTTGGAGCATTTGGCCAGTAAACTAAAGGTCACTAGGTCTGCTCGGGGATTCGACATGGTGGAAAATCTGTCTGTGTCCTTGAGCAAGGCACTTAACCCTAATTGCTGACCCTGGTCGTGACCCCCAGAGGTTGTCTTAGGGGGAGATTTAAAATAAATAAATAAATAAATAAAACGTATGAAGTAGGACAAATATAAGCAACCACCAAATTATTACTATTACCTTCAAAGAAAGCAAAACTGAAACACATGTGTCAACAATACTTCCAATGAAAGCAATTGACATAAGAAAGGAAAGTGTTGAAAAGGAGTATTTACAGATATGAAGACCAGGTCTGCATTTTTTATGGCCTCATCAATGTCTGTGGAGAAGAAAAGGTTGACCCCGCGACATGATTCCACCACTTCCTGGAGTCCAAGCTAGAAAGAGAGAGAGGTTGTTAGAGCACAAGTGTCAAAAGTATCATGAGCTCAAAAGTCATGTGGCCAAAATGAATGACTTTACGTGGCAACACTAGTAGCTGGAAATATTGGAAAGACCAATACAAGTTAGGACAGATCTTTGAGAAACCTGGATATGAATGAGTAATACAGTTTTACTTAATTTCCTGCAGTTGAGACAAGTTCTACTAGGTTGAGATCTGTTCCGATAGTTTCTTGTACTAATATTGTCTCCCACTCACCTCAAAGATGGGAAGGCTATCAGAATTCCAGGCACGGATGCGGTCCTCGTTCACGTCAACCACGGTAACCGTCACTTCAGGGCACATCTGTGCGATGACGCTGCAGGTGGGACCGCCCACGTAGCCAGCCCCAATACAACAGATCCTCCTCACCTCCATCATTCTCCCTCTCAAGGAAGAAAATACAATCATGTAAGACGGGGGTCTACATACTAATTTTTTCAATGGATTGAGTGATAAAATAGCAATTTTTCCCCCAACATTTCAATTTAACAGAAACTAAGCAAATACAGATGGGCCTGTCATTTATTTTAACTCCTGGCGCTACTGACATCCTTTACCAAGCAGGGTGTCAATTACATACAGTGCATTCGGAAAGTATTCAGAGCCATTGACTTTTTCCACATTTTGTTAAATTACAGCCTTACTCTAAAATTGATACAATAATTTCCCCCCCTCAATCTACACACAATACCCCTTAATGACAAAGCAAAAACACTTAAGTTAAAAAATATATCACATTTACGTAAGTATTCAGACCCTTTACTCAGAACTTTGTTGAAACGCCTTTGGCAGCGATTACAGCCTTGAGTTTTCTTGGGTATGGTGCTACAAGCTTGTAACGTTCAAGTCTGGGCACTGGCTGGGCCACTCAAGGACATTCAGAGACTTGTCATGAAGCCACTCCTGCGTTGTCTTGGATGTGTGCTTAGGGTCGTTGTCCTGTTGGAAGGTGATCCTTCGCCCCCAGTCTGAGGTCCTGAGCAGGTTTATCTGCCAAAGAGTTCAATCTTGGTTTCATCAAACCAGAAAATCTTGTTTCTCATGGTCTGAGAGTCCTTTAGGTGCCTTTTGGCAAACTCCAAATGGGCTGTCATGTGCCTTTTACTGAGGAGTGGCTTCCGTCTGGCCACTCTACCATAGAGGCCTGATTGGTGGAGTGCTGTAGAGATGGTTGTACTTCTGGAAGGTTCTCCCATCTCCACAGAGGAACTCTGGAGCTCTGTCGGAGTGACCATCGGGTTCTTGGTCACCTACCTGACCAAGGCCCTTCTCCCCCGATTGCTCCGTTTGGCCAGGCGGCCAGCTCTAGGAAGAGTCTTGGTGGTTCCAAACTACTTCCATTTAAGAATGATGAGGCCATTTTTGATATCCTTCTCCAGATCTGTGCCTCGACACAATCCTGTCTCTGAGCTCTACGGACAATTCCTTCGACCTCATGGCTTGGTTTTTGCTCCGACATGCACTGTCAACCTTTATATAGACAGGTGCTTGCCTTTCCAAATCATGTCCAATCAATTGAATTTACCACAGGTGGACTTCAATCAAGTTGTAGAAACATCTTAAGGATGTTCAATGGAAACAGGATGCACCTGAGCTCAATTTCGAGTCTCATAGCAAAAGGTCTGAATACTTATGTAAATGAGGCATTTCTGTTATATATATTTAATCAATTTTCAAAACTTCCTAAAAACGAATTTGCCTTTTCATTATGGGGTATTGTGTGTAGATTGATTAGGAAAAACATTTATTTACTAAATTTTAGAATAAGGCTGTAACATAACAAAATGTGGAAAAAGTCAAGGGGTCTGAAGACTTTCCGAATGCATTTTCTTATAACTTGCCGTAATAGTAAAGTTTACAACAATAGTAAAGTTTAGTTTGTCATGGTGTACAACATTGGAATCTAAGAGCTGCATTGCAGTGTACAGTAATCCCTCGTTTATCGCGGGGGTTACGTTCCGAAAATGACCCGCGATAAGTGAAATCCGCGAAATAGAAAACTTCTTTTTTTTTTACAATTAGCAACTATTACATGTATACAAATACAGTGACTCACGTGTAGGCCGTTTCACTGCTCTTCAGACTGGGCCGCTGCATCCTGACTGCGCTCTGCAGTGTTCTCTTCTTCTGAAGCCCGCGGTGCAGGTGTGTTTGTTCGGGAGAAGAGCATAGTGATAGGCAGCTGTTGTCGCTCTTTTTTCTTCTTTGCAAAAAGATCCTTGTACACCGACATGCCACCATCGATTACGTTGGAGAACTGTAATGAACGGCTCATCAAAGGGTCCCATTCCTCAGCTACTCGCTTAAGTTAAGTGGCCATTCGCACCATGGTTGCTAAGCGACCAAGCGTTAGTCCTTCCTTCCTTCCTGGCCAACTTAATGTAAATTTGCCAAGCTGTTTTATGTACGTACACATAACTGCACGAGACGACAAAATGATAGCACAATTCGTAGCATGTTTTGATACAAGAAGCGGGAGTGAGTTTTTAGCGAATCAGAATGCAGAGCACAATGCACCAAAAAAAAATAAAAAATGCATTATGAAAATCCGCGAAATAGCGAATCCGCGATAAGTGAACCGCGAAGTGGCGAGGGATCACTGTACCTTAATAATTATATAAACAAAGTAATAAACTGTCCTTGTGAGGAGGGAGCATCACGGTCATAGCCAAGGGAAAGCCTCGAAAATATATATTTTTTAGACCAGCACATGGTTTCAGTCAAGCCTTTGAGTTTGTCCTTTCCCAAGGATGTCTGGTATCCAGCACGTCATTGAGAAGGGCTCCAGCCTTGAGGTCAAAACGTTGGCAAGGTTCTGACCGGGATTTTTTAACAAGGTGGTGCTGCTGAATATGGCTGGGGTGGAGGCCCGAGAGATTTGTGTTTTTGAACACCTGCCATTTCCTGCAATCTAGAGCAAAAGAAATTGCCTTATCATGATAAGTAAAAAATAAATATATGTTTTACATAGTGGCACAGCCAGTCCAAAAGATGGCACAGTGCCTCTCATTTTTTGGGGAGAACCCTGGTTGGCTTTATGTGCTGTGCTATTTGAAAGTCAATACTGACTATCAAAACTAAAATTATTTTCAAAGCATAATCTGAATGTTTCATGGCAATACCTTCAATATTGAGTTGGATTCCCCAGTGGGTATCAATGGAATAAAAAGGAATTCTGTGTAGCAAATTAAGCCACCTCTATTTGACCAGTTTTCCCCTCACTCTACCTATGCTGCCACGCTGTCTCTAAATCACAGGTGTCTCTATGTGCAGTCAGATGGAACTTCCTGGGACTACTGTCAGTCAACACACGAGCGTGCGCACACATAATTGGCCCCTAGCCCTCCACCGCACTAGATACAAATTATACATTATTCCCAACTTTTACCGTGTACAGGATCTGCCAGATATGAGTATAAACATGCGCAACTGGCCACCGTATGCCCTTTATCAGTAGTAAATCAGATATTTATTTGTAATTTTTGTTTTATTTAACCTTTATTTAACTAGGCAAGTTAGTTAAAAGAACAAATTCTTATTTACAATGTAGGTCTACCCCTAACAACACTAGGCCAATTGTGCGCCGCCCTACGGGACTCCCAATCACGGCCGGTTGTGATACAACCTGGAATTGAACCAGGGTCTGTAGTGACACCTCTAGCACTGAGATGCAGTGCGAAATTGTGAACCAATTTGAACCACACCCACACTCGGGAGACCAATCATCACAGTAACCAGACCAATGTCAAGAATCTTTAGAGGGATGATTAGGAACAGATCTGGATATTGAACGACCAAAAGAAACCAAACCTGAAAATGATTCAGTGAATAAAACTGCATTTCACAATCAGAACCCCTTTTGTGGCCGGTGAGGAACCAATAACCCCAAACACACAACAAAATCTACAAAGAATGGTTAATTGATCACAAAAATCAATATTTTACTATGGTTATTTGTCTCCGGACTTGAACCCCACTGAAAACCTGTAGTATGAATTGAAGAGTGTAGTCCATATGCGCAGGCGAAGGATATCAAGGATCTGGAAAGATTCTGAAGGGTCTAAGATTTCTCCCAATGTGTTCTCCAATCTTTAAGAAAAAAGCTCAGTGTGGTTGTCCTCGTAAGTGGAGGGTGCTGAACTATTGATTACATGACAGACTCTTAACTTGTTAAACAAAATCTTTCTCGGGGGAATTGTATAAGTATAAAATAACTTTTTTTGAGCATACAATATAGCCACTGTAGCTCAGTATTTGTATTTATTTTATAGTCTTATTTCAACATCTTTATCAAGGGATCCAATTCCCTGAACCAACTAGAGTCTGTAACGTATAGACGTGTGGGTTTAAAAAAACTTCCCACACGGTAATTTAGAGGGTTTAAAAGTTGGCCAAATTGGAGCCAACACTTCGATGTTATTTGCTAGCTAGTTACCTAACCGTATCTCGGTAACTTGCGCCTGTACACCAGCCACCTATAATTTATCCATACCTGTTATTTACATGAATGTATCCCCATCTAGTCGATCATCAATGTGTTTAGCTAGCTAACGTTACAAAGCCAAATTGGATAGCTTATTTTTTAGGGGCTAACTAGCTAGCCCACTAAACACTTACCAGTGTTTAATGATGGGTGCGCTGTTCAACCGAATACAATTTCACAGACTATCAACCACGTTAAAGTGATTCCGTTGTATTTTCTTCCAGGGGTATGATTGCTGGTCTGTGGTGATGATGATCAGAAGTGGTGTAGACGCTTGCTCCAGTGAAAAGAGTTTGGTATGCTGAGTGCCACTGTGAGACTTCTATCTAAATCTCAAACAGGGGGCGGGGTTTCACATTCCTTTAACATCACATCCCCACTGATGCTTACCAGAAATGTGTTAATTTAAAAAGACGCAACCATTCAGTCTATGGCACAAAGTTACAGAAGTTCATATTATACAATTTATTACAGGGTAATTACATTATGCCAGTGTGTGGCTGAACAATCTTGTTGTTCGAAGGGGTTTAGGATTTAGTTCTTTGAGATCCAATTCATGTAGGCGAAGTATTGATTGCCTATCACTAGTTAGTACATGGGTGTGACAAACATTTGCAAATGTAATGAAAATACATTATTTCACATATTGAGTATTATGTATAAACCTTGGAGACAAAACATGAAGCTGAGCAAAAGACAACTATAGCAGAAGGAATTTGATGAGATTTGTCTGGGAGAGGTGGTAGGAGTGTACTACAATCTATTAGTCCAATGATAATACAATTCCATCACACTGACGGATGAATGGAGAACAGCATAGAAAAGCATACAGTGGAATTTGTAACAGTGTCACAAAAGCAATCCACTCATCGTAATGATTTAATCATAAACCCCGAGGCACAACCCAGCTCAATTTGAGACCAGACATGCACAGACCACAGCTGAGGGTGTCCATCCCCGTTGTTATTATAGAGCGAGTAACTCAGCTGGGTGGAGAGAAAAAACAGTACGTCTCATATCCTGTTATTTTTATTCTATATTTTTCTTTCTGCATTGTTGGGAGGGGCTCAAAAGTACGCATTTGCAATTAAATGCCATGGGAATAGTCTCACAGCCCAATCGTAGTCTCTCATTCCATACACATTATGGTAATATTATGCTAAGAAACCGTGGTGCTGTTCAATAAGGATATTCTAAGACACTCATTGCTGACGTGTTACCGTGCGGGGTAATTTCACTAGTCCGTCCCCCCTCAGCATCATGACTGCTGTCTTTGTGCTATGTTCCTAAGGAAACAAGGCGAGGGTCCACCCACTCGTCAGATTAAGTCATACCCAGCTCCCCCAAATCGTTACTAACCCAGGAAAAGTTAGGAGTCATTACACACCATCAAAGCACTCTACTCATTCACTTCCCTCTATCCACCCTCAGGGCAAATGTAATTACCTTAGCCTACTTTTAGGTGCCCCTTTGTCCTAAGTAGAGAGCAGTGCTGGAACAAGTACCCAATTGTCATACTTGAGTAAAAGTAAAGATAACTTAATCGAAAATGACTCAAGTAAAAGTGAAAGTCACCCAGTAAAATACAACTGGTGTAAGTCTAAGTTTTTAAATATACTTAAGTATCAAAAGTATTTGGAACTGCTAAAATATACAGTACTTAAGTATTTAAAGTAAATGTATAAATCATTTATAATTCCTTATATTAAGCAAACCACATGGCATAATTTTCTTATTTTAATTTACATCTAGCCAGAGGCACACTCCAACAGACATAATTTACAAATGAAGCATGTGTGTTTAGTGAGTTCACCAGCTCAGAGGCAGTAGGAATGACCAGGGATGTTCTCTTGATAGGTGTGCGAATTGGACCAATTTCTGTCCTGCTAAGCATTCAAAATGTAACGAGTACTTTTGGGTGTCAGGGAAAATGTATGGAGTACATTATTTTACATTATTTTCTTTAGGAATGTAGTGAAGTAAAAGTAGCCAAAAATATCAAAGTACAGATACCCCCAAAAACTACTTAAGTAGTACTTACAAGTATTTAAAAAATATATATAAGTCAGTAAAGAACAAATTCTTATTTACAATGTTAGCCTACACCGGCCATACCCGGACGATGCTGGGCCAATTGTACGCCACCCTATGGGACTCCCAATCACGGCCAGTTGTGATACAGCCTGGATTCGAACCAGGGTGTCTGTAATGATGCATCAAGCACTGAGATGGAGTGCCTTAGACAGCTGCGCCACTCAGGAGCCCTTATTTTTACTTAAGTACTTTACACCACTGGTAGAGAGTATCCACTTGACACCCCATTCTTGAGAAACATCTGTTCTAGTTAACATTGGTCAAACTTCCCTCAAAAAAGAGCAGTGTAGATTAGAGACAACTGAAAATTTGCTTTACGATGCCACCTTAACAAATTCTGGGCCATGTAATACAAACCAAGATGGTGAGACGCTCTGTTGAGGGAGCCTTATGGAACCATTAAAATGCTGTTGTCCTGTAGATCCCAGAGTTTGTGTCCTCTAAGGACTGGTTGTGTCAGTTTGTCTATCTGCACAGACAAAGCTCTTGGAATATGTCTTCTATTCTGGCACTGCTCTCTTTAGTACTATTGGTCTCCAACAACCAACAGAACACCACACTTCTGCCATCACTTTACATGGTCCCTAAATTGTAAATAATATTTTGTACAAGATGCCAATGAGTGGTATACTTTAAAAACAGGACATCAATCGAATCAAATGTCAAAAGTTAACATTTTATTTCCATGTCTTTTTAAATGATGTTATGCTGTACATTACATACATGTGCATGATGTCATGCGCACAATACTGGTAATAAGGCAAAGATACTACAGCAAACCAGGCCGAGGGGTTTCCTCTTGCAAGACGAATCTGAACAGTGACACTTGACCTCTGACCCCATAAGCAGCCCCAGACTCTTCCTTGATCCTGAGTTCCCATAGCTCAGCTCTCCAATGGCAGAATCCAACCAGATCTATGGGACTAATTTACAAGGGCTCTAAATGTAATGTTTTTTACAGCATAACATATGTTTACCTGGGATTGCACCAGACTTTTGAAGAGTCATGTTTCAGGAGAAAAACACACTGCAAGCAGTGGATGAAACAGGCTGTTCTCATCTCCAAGGCTATGCCCCAAGCATACGCCATCTAAAGCTTCCACTCTGCCAAGATGCCTCTTTCAACAGTGCCGGCTGAGAAGAGTTTATTGGTGCAATGGCCAGGAGTTGTTTGACCAATAGCACACAACACCTCTGGCGACACATGATGGGCATGACTTCCAAAAGTATCTTTTAATCACTGTCGCTGTCACTGTCTCCTTCATCCTCTTCTTTCTCTTCCTTTTTTGCCTCAGTCTCTTCCATCAGTCCAGAAAAGAAATCATCCCCACCCCCATAGGCTTTCTTGCTGAGGGACTTGAGGTTTCCATCTTTCTTCTTCCTCTTCCGGTAGTCACTGACTGTCATGTCGCGGAGACTTGAAATGTCCCAGAACTTGATCATCTGGTCGTGGGCACAGCTCGCCAGGAAACGTGAGTCGCGAGAGCGGGCAATTTGCTCAATAGGCTCCCCAACATGCTGCCCTATGCAGCCCAGTACCCGATTGGGCAGGAGGTTTATGGCACTGTCAAGAGGGAGAGATAGATTCTAATTAGTCTAAGTAAAAACTTCAGTACTGTATCACTGAAAACTAAAAATGGTCCTAAGGAAAAATCAAGCCATGTCATAAGTATGTTTGGCATACTCTTGCCCTCTATAGGAGATTTGAAGAACAACGCCTTGCAAAAGAATCTCCCTCAAATCTGTGCATTGCATGTTATCATCTAATGCAGATGACAACGAACTTAACATACTACTTCTAAATAATTAAAGTCTACAAAACCATTCAACTCTTTAGATCCTAAATAAAATCCTAAATAAAATCCAACTGAACACTTACCGTATAACTCCATCCATGGAGGCAGCACACAGTATACTGTCTGTAATGGGAACAATGCAGTCCACAGATTCTGCCTTCACAGCGAAGCGGTCACTGGTGGCTCCAAAGCCGTTCCAGTTGAAGATGTACATAGTCCCTTCACTGGAGCCACACACCACCTTCTTCCCTCGCTGTGTGATGAGGCAGGGAACAGTGGACAACTTAAGTTATTGACTCTGAACGTTTTTAGATAATGCAATGATTTCAAGTGTCTCAGCCAGTAGACTAGCCAGTCCTGAACCTTCAGATAAAGAGGATGAGACACTCACTTTCATAATGGCCACCGAGGTAAGGTCCCCGCTCTGGAACTCTGACAGGAGCTCAAATCGCCGCCTCTTGATGTTGAAGACCCCCATCGTCCCATCACCACTGTGACATAAAACATAATTCATGTCAGTTGACAAGTCACATCTGTACATGCTAGTCTCAATGAATAGAGCCACTGAAAACCCTTATTCAATTTTCGATCCCCATCCCGTGTCTGAACTGAACTCTTACCTGGAGGTGAGTAGCATTCTCTTGGCCTGGTCAATAGCAATGCCGCTGATATAGTCATCATGATGCTTCAGGTCCATGAACGATGTGCCCTTCCTCATGTCCCAAACCTTCAGTGTCCCCCCATCATCCCCGGTGGCGAGCACATTCTCATCCACCAGCAGCAGTGCATTGATTGGGACACTAGTCAAATATGGGTGAAGGTGAGGAACACAGTCAATGCAACCACAATAGTGCAATACAATCATTAGGCTCTCTCAACAGAACATGGATCAAGTGAGGGTGTAGAAAAAAAATTCAAAGCCCTAAACTAATGACATCAATGGACTAGAGAGACTTTACCTGTGGGCTTTGGCGATGCGTGTGACAAGTTTTCCCCCTTCCACATCCATGAGATGGACTGACTTGTCTTTTGAAACGCTGAACAGTTCTACATACACAGAAAAGTAACTACTGGTTGATGTTTAACCATTTAAAACATAACAGACAGAAGGGCCCAGCAAGTTGTGTTGACCAACATGAGATGATAAAACTGTATCACAAGCAAAATAAATGCAAGGCAACCAAACCCTACCAGTGATCACACTTACTCTGTCCATCATGAGAGAAAGCAACTTCCCTGCAGGACTTGAGATGATGTCCAGACGACCATAGCTCCTTGCTCTCCCCCTCTGTGCACGAGTAGGAGTATCTGGGGATGCAAAACAATGACGTTCACTTCCACAATGGCACTTACATTTATGTAAATGTTCATAAGCATCACAGGTGGTTATATTTCTTACACGTAAATATCACCGTCAATATCCCCGGCAGCAAAAATATCTTGTTTTGGATGGAAGGCCAATGTGTTGACAATTGCGTCGAGTTTGATGTCCTCTGGCGTTTCACGTATCCTTGGCTCTCTTGGTTCCTCTGCCGGTTCGTCTTCCTAGGAGAATATGATAGAGAAAAGACTACTATATTAGGCTGTCATTAAATGTGATGATACCGAAGCACATTAGGCGTGGAGAAGCCTTATAACCTAGTTGCATGCATGATTGTTAATTACCTCAGAATCTTGATCTTTTTTCAAATCATCTTTTGTTTCCTCTACCGACTCATCCTATAGAATGGGATAGAAAAAGACTGTCAGATTGGCTTAACAAAATAGTTGAAATGCGGTGATGTACACATTCGGACTAGAGCTGAAGCATGTATGAATGGTTAGCTAACTTAGCTACCCCGGTATCTTCTGTTTTCAAATCATCAGAACCAGTCATTATCGAAATAGCCCCGACTTCCTGAATAATGTAGGCAAAAACAACACCATTGATAAGTCACAATCACGTTTAGCCATTGACAAAAACTTGTATAAAGAGGGCTAACACCAGAATTGTCGTATGGTAAAGATACTCGTGGTCTCACCAAGGAAGCCGCCATTATGCTTCTGTAGACGTCAACCAAGCCAAAGATGCATTCAAACACGCAAATTTTACAACGTTACTAACGTTGCGAAATTAACCAAAACGTTGCAAAATTAACCAGGCATACCCTCGGTTGGGCCAAAAGCGGACAATGCCCATTAGGGCAGCAACAAACGCAAACAGAAGGGGGAAAACATATTTAATAAAAATACATTCAGCTAAATAAATGTATATAGCTAGTTACACTGAAATAAAACATTACATTTTTTTTCGAATGACTCCAACACATAGACTGTAAAAAGCTCCAACGACTGCCACACGAGGTCTCCCTCCGCCAAATCCTACACAATTTTATACTGTTGCAATGGTGGATTACTTCCCTTTGCTCCTCGTGTAGCCTACTGCTCAACAGATCATGGGTCCCCAGATCAAGGTTTTTAGTGACCTTAAGCAAAATTAGATTTTTGGGCCCAACACCTTGTGACATCAACCATTGATCTCGAACGGTCGCTGGGTCGAAACCCCGCGCTGACAAGGTAAAAATCTGTTGTTCTGCCCCCGAGCAAGGCAGTTAACCCACTGTTCCCCGGGCGCCGATGACGTGGTTGATTACGGTAGCCCCCGCACCTCTGATTCAGAGGGGTTAGGTATCCCCTTTTCCCTTTCCCTTTATTTCTTGCAGACACCCATTTGGGTCACGGCGCCGTGTGACTGACTGCGGTTCTAACCAGGATCTCCTGTGCGCCACAAGTCTGCTGAGCTAAAGGCAAGGCATCCTCTCAGGGAGCTAACACAAGCCTTCAGGTCTCAGACGGACGAGGTTAATCACCAGAGCGTTATTCACCGAACAACCTCTGTTAATGACTGTATAGTGGGTGCACATTTGTGTTTTTGCCCTAGCAGTACACACCTCTCCACAGGAACAGGATTAAGAAACACTTATGTAGCAAATGGTGGTGGGAGAGTGTATATTTCATTAGCGAGAATTAGAATTGATTTATTGATTAATTGATTGATTGATTAATGTTGATCACATCTCTGAAAAATAGCTGCCATGAGAAAACACAATGTGGATATTATTATTATTATTATTTTATTATTATGTTTGTATTCTGTTTAGGCTATCTTCATTTGGAAGTATGATATAGCCTACACCTGATAGGCTACCCACATCCCCCCAATAGAATCCCCATACTTTAACGATGACTGCTTCTCCATCCTAGAGGGGGAGAGCAACAATTTCCTGGCCCAGGGACACGTACTAGTCTGTGGCAAACTAAATGCCAGAACTGGACAAGAACCTGATACCCTCAGCACACAGGGGGACAAACACCTACCTGGGGGGACAGCATTCCCTCCCCCATATGCCCCCATAGACACAACTACGACAACATAACCAACAAAAACGAGTCACAACTCATGCAGCTCTGTTGAACACTGGGTATGTACATACAGTGGCTTGCGAAAGTATTTACCACCCTTGGCATTTTTCCTATTTTGTTGCCTTACAACTGGGAATTAAAATGGATTTTTGTGGGGTTTGTATCATTTGATTTACACATGCCTACCACTTTGAAGATGCAAAATATGTTTTATTGTGAAGCAAACAAGAAATAAGACAAAAAAACTATAACTATAACTATTTATCCCCCCCAAAGTAAATACTTTGTAGAGTCACCTTTTGCAGCAATTACAGCTGCAAGTCTCTTGGTGTATGTCTCTATAAGCTTGGCACAACTAGCCACTGTAATTTTTGCCCATTCTTCAAGGCAAAACTGCTCCAGCTCCTTCAAGTTGGATGGCTTCCGCTAGTGTACAGCAATCTTTAAGTCATACCACAGATTCTCAATTGGATTGAGGCCTGGGCTTTGACTAGGCCATTCCAAGACATGTAAATGTTTCCCCTTAAACCACTCAAGTGTTGCTTTAGCAGTATGCTTAGGGTCATTGTCCTGCTGGAATCAGTTAACCACCTAACCTGAGGAACTCAATTTAACCTTGCGCAATACCCTATATGCAGTTGCACCCCTAAAAACTAAAAACATTTGTCATAAGAAACTAGCTCCCTGGTATACAGAAAATACCCGAGCTCTGAAGCAAGCTTCCAGAAAATTGGAACGGAAATGGCGCCACACCAAACTGGAAGTCTTCCGACTAGCTTGGAAAGACAGTACCGTGCAGTATCAAAGAGCACTCACTGCTGCTCGATCATCCTATTTTTCCAACTTAATTGAGGAAAATAAGAACAATCCGAAATTTATTTTTGATACTGTCGCAAAGCTAACTAAAAAGCAGCATTCCCCAAGTGAGGATGGCTTTCACTTCAGCAGTAATAAATTCATGAACTTCTTTGAGGAAAAGATCATGATCATTAGAAAGCAAATTACGGACTCCTCTTTAAATCTGCGTATTCCTCCAAAGCTCAGCTGTCCTGAGTCTGCACAACTCTGCCAGGACCTAGAATCAGGAGAGACACTCAAGTGTTTTAGTACTATATCTCTTGACGCAATGATGAAAATAATCATGGCCTCTAAACCTGCATACTGGACCCTATTCCAACTAAACTACTGAAGAGCTGCGTCCTGTGCTTGGCCCTCCTATGTTGAACATAATAAACGTCTCTCTATCCACCGGATGTGTACCAAACTCACTAAAAGTGGCAGTAATAAAGCCTCTCTTGAAAAGGCCAAACCTTGACCCAGAAAATATAAAAAACTATCAGCCTATATCGAATCTTCCATTCCTCTCAAACATTTTTGAAAAAGCTGTTGCGCTGCAACTCACTGCCTTCCTGAAGACAAACAATGTATACGGAATGCTTCAGTTTGGTTTTAGACCCCATCATAGCACTGAGACTGCACTTGTGAAGGTGGTAAATGACCTTTTAATGGCGTCTGCCTTTGATACCATCGATCACCACATTCTTTTGGAGAGATTGGAAACCCAAATTGGTCTACACGGACAAGTTCTGGCCTGGTTTAGATCTTATCTGTCGGAAAGATATCAGTTTGTCTCTGTGAATGGTTTGTCCTCTGACAAATCAACTGTACATTTCGGTGTTCCTCAAGGTTCCGTTTTAGGACCACTATTGTTTTCACTATATATTTTACCTCTTGGGGATGTCATTCGAAAACATAATGTTAACTTTCACTGCTATGCGGATGACACACAGCTGTACAATTCAATGAAACATGGTGAAGCCCCAAAATTGCCCTCGCTAGAAGCCTGTGTTTCAGACATAAGGAAGTGGATGGCTGCAAACTTTCTACTTTTAAACTCGGACAAAACAGAGATGCTTGTTCTAGGTCCCAAGAAACAAAGATATCTTCTGTTGAATCTGACAATTAATCTTGATGGTTGTAAAGTCGTCTCAAATAAAACTGTGAAGGACCTCGGCGTTACTCGACCCTGATCTCTCTTTTGACGAACATATCAAGACTGTTTCAAGGACAGCTTTTTTCCATCTACGTAACATTGCAAAAATCAGAAACTTTCTGTCCAAAAATGATGCAGAAAAATTAATCCATGCTTTTGTTACTTCTAGGTTAGACTACTGCAATGCTCTACTTTCATGCTATCCGGATAAAGCACTAAATATACTTCAGTTAGTGCTAAATACGGCTAATAGAATCCTGACTAGAACCCAAAAATTTGATCATATTACTCCAGTGCTAGCCTCCCTACACTGGCTTCCTGTTAAGGCAAGGGCTGATTTCAAGGTTTTACTGCTAACCTACAAAGCATTACATGGGCTTGCTCCTACCTATCTTTCCGATTTGGTCCTGCCGTACATACCTACACGTACGCTACGGTCACAAGACGCAGGCCTCCTAATTGTCCCTAGAATTTTTCAGCAAACAGCTGGAGGCAGGGCTTTCTCCTATAGAGCTCCATTTTTATGGAATGGTCTGCCTACCCATGCGAGAGACGCAGACTCGGGCTCAACTTTTAAGTCTTTACTGAAGACTCATCTCTTCAGTGGGTCATATGATTGAGTATAGTCTGGCCCAGGAGTGTGAAGGTGAATGGAAAGGCTCTGGAGCAAGGAACCACCCTTGCTGTCTCTGCCTGGCCGGTTCCCCTCTCTCCACTGGGATTCTCTGCCTCTAACCCTATTACAGGGGCTGAGTCACTGGTTTACTGGTGCTCTTTCATGCCGTCCTTAGGAGGGGTGCGTCACTTGAGTGTGTTGAGTCACTGACATGGTCTTCCTGTCTGGGTTGGCGCCCCCCCTTGGGTTGTGCCGTGGCGGAGATCTTTGTGGGTTATACTCGGCCTTGTCTCAGGATGGTAAGTTGGTGGTTGAAGATATCCCTCTAGTGGTGTGGGGGCTGTGCTTTGGCAAAGTGGGTGGAGTTATATCCTTCCTGTTTGGCCCTGTCTGGGGGTATCATCGGATGGGGCCACAGTGTCTCCTGACCCCTCCTGTCTCAGCCTCCAGTATTTATGCTGCAGTAGTTTATGTGTCGGGGGGCTAGGGTCAGTTTGTTATATCTGGAGTACTTCTCCTGTCTTATCCGGTGTCCTGTGTGAATTTAAGTATGCGCTCTCTAATTCTCTCTTTCTCTCTTTCTTTCTCTCTCTCGGAGGACCTGAGCCCTAGGACCATGCCTCAGGACTACCTGGCATGATGACTCCTTGCTGTCCCTTGTCCACCTGGCCGTGCTGTTGCTCCAGTTTCAACTGTTCTGCCTGCGGCTATGGAACCCTGACCTGTTCACCAGACGTGCTACCTGTCCCAGACCTGCTGTTTTCAACTCTCTAGAGACAGCAGGAGCGGTAGAGATACTCTTAATGATCGGCTATGAAAAGCCAACTGACATTTACTCCTGAGGTGCTGCCTTGCTACACCCTCGACAACTACTGTGATTATTATTATTTGACCATGCTGGTCATTTATGAACATTTGAACATCTTGGCCATGTTCTGTTATAATCTCCACCCGGAACAGCCAGAAGAGGACTGGCCACCCCTCATAGCCTGGTTCCTCTCTAGGTTTCTTCCTAGGTTTTGTCCTTTCTAGGGAGTTTTTCCTAGCCACCGTGCTTCTACACCTGCATTGCTTGCTGTTTGGTGTTTTAGGCTGGGTTTCGGTAAAGCACTTTGAGATATCAGCTGATGTAAGAAGGGCTATATAAATACATTTGATTTGATTTGGAAGGTGAACCTCTGTCCCAGTCTCAAATCTCTGGAAGACTGAAACAGGTTTCCCTCAAGAATTTCCCTGTATTTAGCGCCATCCTTCAATTCTGACCAGTTTCCCAGTCCCTGCCGATGAATAACATCCCCACAGCATGATGCTGCCACCACCATGCTTCACTGTGGGGATGGTGTTCTTGGGTGATGAGAGGTGTTGGGTTTGCACCAGACATAGATAGCGCTTTCCTTGATGGCCAAAAAGCAACATTTTAGTCTCATCTGACCAGAGTACCTTCTTCCATATGTTTGGGGAGTCTCCCACATGCCTTTTGGCGAACACCAAACGTGTTTGTTTATTTTTTTCTTTAAGCAATGGCTTTTTCTGGCCACTCTTCTGTAAAGCCCAGCTCTGTGGAGTGTACTGCTTAAAATGGTCCTATGGACAGATACTCCAATCTCCACTGTGGAGCTTTTCAGCTCCTTCAGAGTTATCTTTGGTCTCTTTGTTGCCTCTCTGATTAATGCCCTCCTTGCCTGGTCCGTGAGTTTTGGTGGGCGGCCCTCTCTTGGCAGGTTTGTTGTGGTGCCATATTCTTTCCATTTTTTAATAATGGATTTAATGGTGCTCCATGGGATGTTCAAAGTTTCTGATATTATTTTATAACCCAACCCTGATCTGTACTTCTCCGCAACTTTGTCCCTGACCTGTTTGGAGAGCTCCTTGGTCTTCATGGTGCCCCTTGCTTGGTGGTGCCCCTTGCTTAGTGGTGTTGCAGACTCTGAGGCCAGGTGTACAGGTGTATATATGTATACTCAGATCATGTGACAATTAGATTGCACCCAGGTGGACTTTATTTAATTAATTATGTGACTTCTGAAGGTAATTGGTTGCACCAGATCTTATTTAGGGGCTTCATACCAAAGGGGGTGAATACATATGCATGCACCACTTTTCCATTTGTAATTTTTTGAAACAAGTTATTTTTTTCATTTCACTTCTCCAATTTTGGCTATTTTGTGTATGTCCGTTACATGAAATCCAAATAAAAATCAATTTAAATTACAGGTTGTAATGCAACAAAATAGGAAAAACGCCAAGGGGGATGAATAGTTTTGCAAGGCACTGGTGTCAATGTTAGGCTTCAAGGGGACTCCTATGGTAGGTACACATATAGCTCATCACTTGGCAGTAGTACTGTAGGCTACTTTATCACTGACCTCAATCCAGAGTCTCTTATAGCATTCACAGTCAGTCCACTGACACCCCTATCAGATCACAGCAAAATCACACTCTACTTGAACAGAGCTTTGCTCAATCATGAGGCATCAAAGCCAAAGGAACTGAATAATATTAAGACATGCAACAACAAATTCAATCCCTTCTAGACAATTTCACAGACAAAATGTTTCACTGTAATAGTGAAGGTGAAAACTTAGAAAACCTAAACAGGGAAGCTGAGAGGTCAAATATACTATCAAATCTAAAAATGTCAAGCAGACAACCTAAGAAAATTAACAACAATGACAAATGGTTTGATGAAGAATGCTAAAACCTAACAAAGAAATTGAGAAACCTGTCCAACCAAAAATATAGAGACCCAGAAAACCTCTTTGAATCAAATCAAATCAAAGTTTATTTGTCACGTGCGCTGAATATAACAGGTGTAGGTAGACCTTACAGTGAAATGCTTACTTACAGGCTCTAACCAATAGTGCAAAAAAGTTATTAGGTGAACAATAGGTAGGTAAAGAAATAAAACAACAGTAAAAAGACAGACTATATACAGTAGCGAGGCTATAAAAGTAGCGAGGCTACATACAGACACCGGTTAGTCAGGCTGATTGAGGTAGTATGTACATGTAGATATGGTTAAAGTGACTATGCATATATGATGAACAGAGAGTAGCAGTAGCGTAAAAGAGGGGTTGGTGGGTGGGACACAATGCAGATAGCCCAGTTAGCCAATGTGCGGGAGCACTGGTTGGTCGGCCCAATTGAGGTAGTATGTACATGAATGTATAGTTAAAGTGGCTATGCATATATGATAAACAGAGAGTAGCAGCAGTGTAAAAAGAGGGGTTGGTGGGGGGGGGGGGTGGGGGGGGGCACACAATGCAAATAGTCCGGGTAGCCATTTGATTACCTGTTCCGGAGTCTTATGGCTTGGTGGTAAAAACTGTTGAGAAGCCTTTTTGTCTTAGACTTGGCACACCGGTACAGCTTGCCATGCGGTAGTAGAGAGAACAGTCTATGACTGGGGTGGCTGGGGTCTTTAACAATTTTTAGGGCCTTCCTCTGACACTGCCTTGTGTAGAGGTCCTGGATGGCAGGCAGCTTAGCCCCAGTGATGTACTGGGCCGTACGCACTACCCTCTGTAGTGCCTTGCGGTCAGAGGCCGAGCAATTGTCGTACAAGGCAGTGATGCAACCAGTCAGGATGCTCTCTATGTTGCAGCTGTAGAACCTTTTGAGGATCTCAGGACCCATACCAAATCTTTTTACTTTCCTGAGGGGGAATAGGTTTTGTCGTGCCCTCTTCACGACTGTCTTGGTGTGTTTGGACCATTCTAGTTTGTTGTTGATGTGGACACCAAGGAACTTGAAGCTCTCAACCTGCCCCACTACAGCCCCGTTGATGAGAATGGGGCGTGCACGTTACTCCTTTTCCTGTAGTCCACAATAATCTCCTTAGTCTTGGTTACGTTGAGGGAGCGGTAGACAAGTGAAAATGATGGTCAGTAAAGAAAACTTTAAGCTCGTCTCTCAATTCAAAAAATCGTGACCATAACTTTGCCCCTTGATAACCAGCGCACTTCTGTATGTTGTAAAAGCGTTACATGGTCGCTGCCCATATTATTGCATAATGCAGAATATACCGAGAGTTCGGGCGCCCTGCTTTAACAAAGTTAACCATTTTCACTGTAGTGTCCAAAACGTCTTTCAAGCTGTCAGGCATTCCCTTGGCAGCAAGAGCCTCTCGGTGGATGCTGCAATGTACCCAAATGGCGTCAGGAGCAACTGCTTGCACACTCGTTACCACTCCACTATGTATCCCTGTCATGGCTTTTGCGGCATCAGTACAGATACCAACACATCTTGACCACCAAAGTCCATTTGATGTCACAAAGCTGTCCAGTACTTCAAAAATATCTTCTCATGTTGTCCTGGTTTCCAGTGGTTTGCAGAAGAGGATGTCTTCCTTAATTAACCCCCCATAAACTTAACGGACATGTGCCAGGGAGCTGTGCCAGGGCCGCCACGTCTGTTGACTCATGCAGCTGTAACGCATATAATTCACTGGCATGTATGCGAAGCAGTAATTGTTTCAAAACATCTCCTGCCATGTCACTGATGCATTGTGAAACAGTGTTGTTTGATGAAGGCTGTATAGTTTTTTGGGCCTTTTCCCCCAGAATTGTCCCAGCCATATCTGTGGCAGCAGGAAGAATTAAGTCCAATAGTATGGGGCTTGCCTGTCCTAGCCAGTCGGTAGCTCACCATATAAGATGCTTCTTGTCCCTTCTTATTATTGGTATCTTTTACTTTTGTAAATGTCTTACTCCTCAAAAGTCGTCTTTATTCTCGCAAAAAAACCTCCTGTGGCTTATTTTTCTAATTGTCATGTTTCATTTCTAAATGTCTGCACAAGAGTGAAGATTTCCCGCGAGAGAGTAACGGTTAATGTGATTGGATGTTAATTATTTGACTATGCTACCTGTATTTGACATTGTGTTGTTATTTCGCTGAACACTAGATGGTTGAATTTTATTTTTGGCAGTGAAACGAGGCTACTCAGGCGAGAAAAAACCTCACCCAAATGTATAGCCCAGTTGGAAAATGTACTGTTTGAAAATCACAGAAAACTATACATACCTCGGCCTAAACATCAGCGCCACAGGTAACTTCCATAAAGCTGTGAACGATCTGAGAGACAAGGCAAGAAGGGCCTTCTATGCCATCAAAATGAACATAAAATTCGACATACCAATTAGGATCTGACAGACCTGGCTCTCAAGAGAAGACAGGCTATATGCACGCTGCCCAAAAAATGAGGTGGAAACTGAGCTGCACTTCCTAACCTCCTGTCAAATGTATGACCATATTAGAGACACATATTTCCCTTAGATTACACAGACTCACAAATAATTTGAAAACAAACAATTTTGATAAACTCCCATATCTATTAGGTGAAATACCACAGTGTGCAATCACAGCAGAAAGATTTGTGACCTGTTGCCAAAAGAAAAGGGCAACCAGTGAAGAACAAACACCATTGTTAATACAACCCATATTTATGTTTAACTATTTGCGCATCACTACTATGCTGTATATAGACATAATATGTATTTATTACTTTAATGTTTACTGTAAATGTGTTATTGTTTATTTCACTTTTGTTTATGATCTATTTCACGTGCTTTGGCAATGTAAACATATGTTTCCCATGCCAATAAAGCCCCTTAAATTGAATAGTTAAAATACAAGGACTGGTGAAGGCACTAGGACCCAGGACCTTTTGTTTTGCCTTTTGAATGCCACTCTACTAGGAGGCGGGTGTTGTTGGGAAAGAGGTAGGCTGTCTGTCATAGAGGTTACTATCATCAGTTCGTGATAATTAGCGGATTTTGATGACTTGATAATGGCAGAGGTGTTATCAGGCACATGATATGTTATAGGCTTTTGCTATTCGGCAAACACTGGCGGCCGGACAAGGTCGAAAAACGGAAAAATAGACCACGCATCTAATTTACACCATGGCTACTGAGTTGACCATTTCAGAATCAGCAGTCCCGTTGAGTGAGCCCCATCAGGTTGAAGACGAAGAACATTGGCTGTATGGGGGTGAATATACAATGTATCCACATGGATACACAAGGCATGCGCTAAACAGTTCCTTCCCTCAGATGTTGATCAAGATTAATTGAGACAGTTAACAAACGCACAACACCAACCACCGGCTTCACCGATGATGCTCAAAACACATAGGAATTCTGCGCATCGCACATTTTTGCACATCTAGTGGTGTCTTTTTTGTGGAGTGTTTTGATTTATCTTAGGATGCACACCTAAGATGATTTTATCATGTACATTTTCCCCTGCAAAATCTGCAGTATGGTTTGGCAGCTCAGCCCAAAACAAATTAGCTCCAAAACGCTCTTGTCTTAAATGCTAGGCGACTGGCAGTAAATGCATCGACCTTCAATCATCATGTCATCTTTTCTTAGGGGAAAACACCAAGAAACAAAATGTCCCCGAGGGTTTGCCGGGGTAAGAATGTATCTTTCCTGCTCACTTGATCCTCTCACCCAAATTCACTCAAGGCACATGATGTTCCAAATATTATTTGACATGCTATTACAATGTAACTACAATAATTTCCCCCTCTGCTTATTAGGCCTGGTGACTCCCTTCAGCTGACTTCAATGGGCAATACCGAAGAGAAGGATGCTGCATCACAGGCATGGCATGGGGGCAATATCATCTACATTTCTTATCACATAGATAAATAGTTAGTTCTAAAACGTTTTCACAATGTAGGCTAAAGAGTTCCCAATGTATCTTAACAGCTGTTGTAAGTTGTTACATAATAGTACACCCGGTGTTATTAGTTGCATACCAATTCTCTCTGAGAAAATAGATATTCCTAAACCTCTGATGGTTCATTCATACTGTAACACAGCGATGAGATCCAACCAATAGAAATAGAGGAACCTCTCATAGGCAACCAATGAGGTGTGTGTTGGTTTACGTAATGGTGCAGGTGTGAGCGTTCATTTTGTAGTGTTAACCCTATCAGTCCCGAGACTCCAGCAAAAATCTGCTTATCTGACTTTCATTTATCTGCATGTCCAGACTTTATATTTAGCCTCACAATGATGTGTTGTACCATTTTATTTTCAGGACAACCAGGGCTATAAGTAGAACACAAACCTATTTTACATAAACAGTTGTATTCATGCGTTTTATTGACAAATGTCAATAAAAAAACAAGGTCCGTCAAAGCAAAAATTTGATAAAAATTTATTTATATGAATGCTGTAATTACAGAAATGGTTTGCTTACTGGGAAATGAATATCCAACTTGTCAGTGACAACTGTTTGGAGTTTGGAGTTCATGACAGCAACTATATGTGAGCTTATTACAGTATTATAGACCCTATGTCCCGGGATTTCCTATGATCTATGTAGAAGAACCCCTTACCTTCTAACGACTCTTCCCTTACAAAAACATATTGTAGTTAGAGTGCTGTATAACTGCAGTATGCTGCAAATACTGCGTCCAAAAGAACACCGTTTTTTTATTGCAGTAATTTTGCAGTGTAACTGCAGTTAAAGTGCAGTATAAAGGCAGTTCAGTTATTTTGCAATTACTGCGTCCAGAATACCACAGTCGACTGCAGTTACTGCACTTTTACGGCATCTTCAAAACTCCAATCTTTGTAAGGGTTGTGTAGCTTGTTAGCGTCACAGAGCAAAACATGCTTGTGTTTGTGAGAGTCATCTTTTCATAGATAGCTTTTAATAGTTTGTAGCGTAAACCATTCGGACCATTCGGGATCTGCCCTTTTCTCAGAAACACCGCTTTAGCTCAGCCCCCGTTAATCACACAGACTAATGGTTGGTATCTACGGATGCAGAAGAAATAGACTAATCCAATGGTACAACCTACTGTAGCTCAAACACACAATGTTTAAAAGGGGATAGAAGTCCAAAATGGGCAACTCAACGGGGTTAATGTTACTATGCTTCTCCCTTTTTTCAACAGGAAGCCAAAGGTACTGAAGGTGAAGAGGAGGAGGACAGTGACAGTGATGACGATGATGACGTCAAGGTCACCATTGGTAACATCAAAACTGGTGCACCTTCCTACATGTAAGTGTACTTGCGCATCCCGAGAGACAGTTGCTTTTCCAAAAAACTGTGTTAAGTCAGAGGGTTAAATACAGAGCCTTCAGAAAGTATTCACACCCCTTGACTTTTTCCTCATTTTGTTGTGTTACAGCCTGAATTTAAAATTGATTACATTTAGATTTTATGTTACTGGCTTACACTCAATACCCCATAATGTCAAAGTGGAATTATGTTTTTAGACATTTTTACAAATTAATACAAAATTTTAAGCTGAAATGTCTTGAGTCAATAAGTATTCAACCCCTTTGTTATGGCAAGCCTAAATAAGTTCAGGAGTACATTTTTATCTGTAAGGTCCCTCAGTCGAGTAGTGGATTTCAAACACAGATTCATGGTTTTCAAATGCCTCGCAAAGAAGGACATCTATTGGTAGATGGGTAAAAAAGCAGACATAGAATATCCCTTTGAAGATGATGAAGTTATTAATTACACTTTGGATGGTGTATCAATACACCCAGTCACTACAAAGATACAGGCGTCCTTCCGAAGAGGAAGGAAACCGCTCAGGGATTTCACCATAAGGCCAGTGGTAACTTGAAAACAGTTTCAGAGTTTAATGGCTGTGACAGGTGAAAACTGAGGATGGATCAACAACATTGTAGTTACTCCACAATACTAACCTAAATGACAGAGTGAAAAGAAGAAAGACTGAACAGAATAAAAAATATTCCTTAACATGCATCCTGTCTGCAATAAGGCACTAAAGTAAAACTGCAAAAAATATGGCAAAGAAATGAACGTTATGTCCTGAATACAAAGCATTATGTTTGTGGCAAATCCAACACCACACATCACTGAGCACCACTCTTCATATTTTCAAGCATGGTGGTGGCTGCATCATGTTATGGGTATGCTTGTCATCAGAAAGGACTAGGGAGTTTTTTTTATAAAAATAAAATGGAATAGAGCTTAGCACAGGCATAATCCTAGAGGAAACCCTGGTTCAGTCTTTTTTCCAACAGACTCTAGGAGACAAATTCACCTTTCACCAGGACAATAAACTAAAACACAAGGCCAAATATAGTTGTTGCTTACCAAGATTACATGTAATACTCCTAAGTGGCCTGGTTACATTTTTGACATAAATCAACTTTTAAATCTCTGGCAAGACATAAAAATGGCTGTCTAGCAATGATCAACAACCAACTCGACAGAGCTTGAAGAATTTAAAAAATAATAATGTGCAAATACTGTATAATCCAGGTGTGCAAAGCTCTTACAGACTTACCCAGAAAGACCCGCAGCTGTAATCTCTGCTAAAGGTGATTCTAACATGTATTGACTCAGGGGATTGAATACTTACGTAAATTAGATATTTCAGTATTTCATTTTAAATACGTTTGCAAAAATGTCAAAAACATGTTTTCACTTTGTCATTTATGGGTTATTGTGTGTAGACAGGTGAGGGTAAAAAAATTATTGAATACATTTTGAAATCAGGCTGTAACACAACAACATTTGGAATGTCAAGGGGTGTGAATACTTTCTGAGGGGCTGTGTATACTGCTGTAATGAATAATAATGACAGTATCACACTTGATTTAAAATCTGGGGGACTAATGAAGGCCACTGGATACATTTTTAAAGAAATCTTTCTGAATCTCTGCAGGGGAACGGGCATGAACCTGAGCTTGAAACCAGCTCGTGGCTATGCCTCAGCAGCAGCCAGTGAGTGAACTCGTCCTGTTTTGGGGGATTATTTAAGGTGGGCAATAATGGTTTTATTGTATTTGTTGACTAATTCATGATGTTACTGTTTTGCTACAAGTTAAGCTGCAGCCCAAAGGGATAGATATAGAGACACTAGGGGCCTTCAATGGTGCACCAGTTGTGGAGGTGGAAATGGACATCTTTGAGGACAAACCATGGAGAAAGCCAGGTAAGGGATTTGCTTACGTATACTGAACTGACCGTTTGAATCTTTGAAATAAAATTGCTGCAGATTGTTACAACATCAATTCATTATTTTGTATGTTGTTCTGTCTCTAGGTGCCGACCTCTCAGACTACTTCAACTATAGTTTTAATGAGGAAACATGGAAGGGATACTGTGAGAGACAGCGCAGACTACAGCTTGGCCTGGAGCCCAGTGCTCCTCTCAGTTTTGAAAACAAGATAACAGTGAGTCCTCAAAACATTGATTATACCAACTTCTCACACTACTGTAAAACTTTGTGTTTGTCTCCAAACAGTGATGGTTAAGAGTAATGAACCTTTAAGCTAGAATCCTTAAATTATACAATAACAAAGCGCCACCCTGCCTCAGTTTTGGTAAAAAGCTGAGAGATGGCCCTGGAGAAGTGTAACCACTCTCAAATTCATAGACAAAGCTACAAAGTTATTATTACAAATTATATTTTTAACAATGTTTTCAGGCTATGTAGTATTTGTTTACATTTACATTCTTTACAAACACTGGAGTGAAACAAGCTTATATTTTGGGTTCTGATAGGGTATGACAGTTGAACTAAGCTCATGAGGCATTTATAAGTTATATTCTTCAAGAATGAATGGGTATATACAGTGCATTCAGAAAGCATTCATACCCCTTAACTTTTTCCACATTTTGTTGTGTTACAGCCTGAATTTAAAATGAATTCAATTGAGATTGTTTTTGTCATTTGTCTACACACAATACCCCATAATGTCAATGTGGAATTATGTTTTTAGATATTTTTACAAATTAATAAAAAATTAAAAGCTGAAATGTCTTGAGTCAATAAATATTCAACCCCTTTGTTATGGCAAGCCTAAATAAGTTCAGGAGTAAAATTGTGCTTAATAAGTCACATAATAAGTTGCAGGGACTCACTCTGTGTGCAACAATTGTGTTTAACATGATTTTTGAATGACCACCTCATCTCTGTACCCCACACATACAATTATCTGTAAGGTTCCTTAGTCGAGCAGTGAATTTCAAACACAGATTCAACCACAAAGACCAGGGAGATTTTCCAATGCCTTGCAAAGAAGGTCACCAATTGGTAGATGGGTAAAAATGTAAAAAAGCAGACAGTGAATATCCCTTTGAGCATAGAGAAGTTATTCAGTACACTTTGGATGGTGTATCAATTCATCCAGTCACTACAAAGATACAGGCGTCCTTCCGAAGAGGAAGGAAACCGCTCAGGGATTTCACCATGTCAATGGTGACTTTAAAACAGTTCCAGAGTTTAATGGTTGTGATAGGAGAAAACTGAGATGGAGCAACATTGTCGTTACTCCACAATACTAATCTAATTGATAGAGTGATAAAAAGAAAGCCTGTACAGACAAAAAATATTCCAAAACATGCAGGTGCTAAAGTAATTCTGCAAAAAAATGTGGCAAAATAATTCACTTTTTGTCCTGAATTCAAAGTGTTATGTTTGTGGCAAATCCAATACAACACATTACTGAGTACCACTCTTCGTATTTTGATGCATAGTGGTGGCTGCATCATGTTATGGGTATGCTTGTAGTCGTTAAGGACTGGGGAGTTTTTCAGGATGAAAAAGAAATGGAATGGAGTTAAGCACAGGCAAATCCTAAAGGAAAACCTGGTTCAGTCTGTTTTCCACCAGACACTGGGTGATGAATTCACCTTTCAGCAGGACAATAACCTAAAACACAAGGACAAATCTACACTGGAGTTGCTTACCAAGAACACGGTGAATGTGTCTGAGTTACAGTTTTGACTTAAATCTGCTTGAAAATCTATGGTCAAGACTTGAAATGGTTTTCTAGCAATGAACAACAACCTTGAAGAATTTTGAATAAAAAAAATAATAATAATTGGCAAATATTGTACAATCCAGGTGTGCAAAGCTCTTAGAGACTTATCCAGAAAGACTCACAGTGTGTAATCACTGCAAAAGGTGATTCTTAACATGTATTGACTCAGGGGTGTGAATACTTATGTAAATAAGATATTTCTGTATTTAATTTTCAATAAATGTGCAGACATTTCTAAAAGCATGCTTTAACCTTTTCATTATGAGATGGGTGAGAAAAATAAATATTTCATTAATTTTGAATTCAAGCTGTAACAAACACAACAAATGTGGAATAAGTCAAGGGGTATGAATGCTTTCTAAAGGCACTGTATCATTAATTTATAAGTCAAAAAATGTATGTAGCAATTAATGATTCTAGCTTTAATCATCAAGAAAGACAGGAAATATAGTTATGTGAACTGAAATAAAATAGACTGGCCCAGCCAAGGAAAAGCTGCTGTTTTCTGTGTCAGATTTCTCATCCCACACTTAAATCAAGAACAGACCCCACTGGATTTGGCCCCAAGTCAAATAATACATTAATAATTCCATTGGTAATAATATTACTAATGTTAATATAAAATAATAGTCTATCTTATTTCTAAATGTGATACAGTACTAACATAGATTTGATTATATTAACAGGGATATTTTGCAGGTGGGAAATAATTGGACAATTGTTTTATTTTCGAGGTTCAGCAGGGAAGGGCAACCACTTTAGAAAAGGATACCGAACCGCCTTCCATCAAGCCTGATTACAAGCCAGATTTCCCCCCTGCTTCAGTCCTGGCCCTCGCCGCCAACAGACTGAAGGCAGGACCCCCACCTAACAGGTAAACATGTAAGAGGGATTCAGACTGTTAAACAGCCATCACTAACAGAGAGAGGCTGCTGCCTACATACAGACTTGAAATCATTTGCCACTTTAATAATGGCACTTTAATAATGTTTACATATCTTGCATTACTCATCTCATATGTATATACTGTATTTTATACCATCTATTGCATCTTGTCTATGCCGCTATGTCATTGCTCATCGATATATTTCTATGTAAACTCAGCAAAAAAAGAAACGTCCCTTTTTCGGGACCCTGTCTTTCAAAGATAGTTCGTAAAAATCCAAATAACTTTACAGATCTTCATTGTAAAGGGTTTAAACACTGTTTCCCATGCTTGTTCAATGAACCATAAACAATTAATGAACATGCACCTGTGGAACAGTCGTTAAGACACTAACAGCTTACAGACGGTAGGAAATTAAGGTCACAGTTATGAAAACTTAGGAAACTAA
This sequence comes from Salvelinus alpinus, assembly GCF_045679555.1. Taxonomy (NCBI): domain Eukaryota; kingdom Metazoa; phylum Chordata; class Actinopteri; order Salmoniformes; family Salmonidae; genus Salvelinus; species Salvelinus alpinus. The sequence continues at coordinate 32,077,281 of NC_092109.1, read as the reverse complement.
AGAGGCCTTTCTACTGACTCTGAAAAACACCAAAAGAAAGATACCCAGAGTCCCTGCTCATCTGCGTGAACGTGCCTTAAGCATGCTGCAAGGAGGCATGAGTACTGCAGATGTGGCCAAGGCAATAAATTGCAATGTCCGTACTGTGAGACAGCGCTACAGGGAGACAGAACGGACAGCTGATCGTCCTCGCAGTGGCAGACCACGTGTAACAACACCTGCACAGGATCGGTACATCCAAACATCACACCTGCGGGACAGGTACAGGATGGCAACAACAACTGCCCAAGTTACACCAGGAACGCACAATCCCTCCATCAGTGCTCAGACTGTCCGCAATAGGCTGAGAGAGGCTGAACTGAGGGCTTGTAGGCCTGTTATAAGGCATGTCCTCACCAGACATCACTGGCAACAACGTTGCCTATGGGCACAAACCCACCGTGCTGGACAAGACTGGCAAAAAGTGCTCTTCACTGACGAATCGCGTTTTTGTCTCACCACGGGTGATGGTCGGATTTGCGTTTATCGTCGAAGGAATGAGCGTTACACCGAGGCCTGTACTCTGGAGCAGGATCTATTTGGAGGTGGAGGGTCCGTCATGGTCTGGGGCGGTGTGTCACAGCATCATCGGACTGAGCTTGTTGTCATTGCAGGCAATCTCAACGCTGTGCGTTACAGGGAAGACATCCTCCTCCTTCATGTGGTACCCTTCCTGCAGGCTCATCCTGACATGACCCTCCAGCATGACAATGCCACCAGCCATACTGCTTGTTCTGTGCGTGATTTCCTGCAAGACAGGAATGTCAGTGTTCTGCCATGGGCAGCGAAGAGCCCGGATCTCAATCCCATTGAGCACGTCTGGGACCTGTTGGATCGGAGGGTGAGGGCTAGGGCCATTCCCCCCAGAAATGTCCTGGAACTTGCAGGTGCCTTGGTGGAAGTGTGGGGTAACATCTCACAGCAAGAACTGGCAAATCTGGTGCAGTCCATGAGAAGGAGATGCACTGCAGTACTTAATGCAGCTGGTGGCCACACCAGATACTGACTGTTACTTTTAATTTTGACCCCCCCTTTGTTCAGGGACACATTATTCCATTTTAGTTAGTCACATGTCTATGGAATTTGTTCAGTTTATGTCTCAGTTGTTGAATCTTGTTATGTTCATACAAATATTTACACATGTTAAGTTTGCTGAAAATAAACGCAGTTGACAGTGAGATGACGTTTCTTTTTTTTGCTGAGTTTATATATTCCATTCCTTTACTTAGATTTGTGTGTATTATGTAGTTGTTGTGGAATTGTTAAATGACATGTTAGATATTGCTGCACTGTCGGAACTAGAAACACAAGCATTCCGCAACCATTGCAATAACATCTGCTAACCATGTGTATGTGACCAATAACATTTGATTTTATTTGAAGAAAACCTGTTAATAAAGTTATGCTTAAATATGGAAGTAATAACCTCTACATGTTCAAGCATCACACCAACTCAGTCTTGTCTCCCACAATATTCCAATGTTCCAGCTTAACAGTATGTATACAACGTCAGTTTGGCATAGAGGAAAGGGCGGAGTTGGGACATTCGGCTTTCTTACGTCACTGCCTTATCCGCTTTTTGCGTTATCAGCTTGTTGCCCTAACGTAAACATTCCCGGACACAAAATAGTAGCTAGCAAGATGGAGATCACAGGGGTTCTTTTTAATGGGTGCATTTCGCAAGTGGCTAGTTTGCATCAACCACCTTCACTAAAACCACTGCAAAGGTTTTGCCTGCAAACTTTGGTTTCGAATCGTGACATTCTGGCATATCTGCCTCGTGATTTATTGGCTTTAAACATTTTTTTGTCTCAATCATTAATCCCAGACCAAGTGCTGTTGCTGCCCTAGGTCTGGGATCTCCGAGACTAACTCAGATCTGGTACAACATTTTCCTCAAAAGAACTGGATTGTAAATAGCTACGCTTGTTAAATACTTATTTTACACTTGGTAGAGAAAGCATGTGAAGCATAAATGGCTCCTGACTGCAGTGAGAGAGAGTACAGATGTCTGTCATCTCTTTCTGTAGGAAATTGGGTGGAACTATTGATGTGATTGGTGGACAGACAGGAGCCATTCGCCGGGTTGAAGGCCGAAGGAGGGAAATGCAGGAACAGAATCCTATCCAGGTTAATCTGTTCACACATTCAGTGATTTTATTTGATGAAGTCAAAGATGACTGCAGGCTAAGGAGTGTAAGACACACACCTACACCTATTGTTCTGCATCATTCAATGTTCTCAACAACTCTGCAGGTGCTCGGAGACCATGGTAACAAGGTACAACCCTTGGTTCCACCAGCAGGACCTCCCCCTCCTCTTCCAATGGGTATGCCCCCACCACACTTCCTGCATCCTCCTCCACCAGTATCTGGTATGCCCCCACCTCTTCACCCCCCAGGTAAGGTATCATCCTTTATCCAGACCATGAATGAAAGCATACCAAATGCATAGTCTTGTGATATGATAAGGAGAGCCATGAGAAATTATAACATAATGTTATAATACCTTTACATGTTTGGTCTCATTCTCAGGTATACCCCCACCTTCCATTACAGGTACGTTTTTATAGCTGGACCACAAAACTGTGTAGTCCTTAGTTTCTCAGAGGATGCAAGAGAAATGCATTTTTATTGTAGTATGATAATATTATACAACATGCTTTGAAATGGCTGTAAACATACATAACCATTCATCTAGAAATGTAATCTGAATGTGTATGCTACATAGTTATACTCAAGATCAAATATTTGTTGTTTGGTGAGGATTACATACTGCTTTTCCCCTAGGCCTGTTCCTACCTCCCCTTGCTCCTCCCCCTACCTTGATGATGCCACCTGTGGATAGGTATGTGAGAGTCAGTAGACTAATTAAAATATACTAATGCATTAATAAGGCAATACGTTCAGACGCTGCTCTAAAGCCACATTTAATAGTCCTGTATTAGCAGACCAATATAGCAGTCTGTAGCGCATGCTAAGAAATCTTTCTGAAACAATTCGCAGCACCCCCACCCCCAAAGATCTTCCTGCAGCTCTACTATGGACTGCAGTGAGGCGTCAGAACTTCTGTTTCATAAGCAGTACCAGTCAGAGCCTCTCTTTACTCTGCCGCGTTTGTGTGAATGTTTAAGTGATGGTCTTAATCCTGACAATTTGTCCTTCCCTGAATTACAGCAGTAGAGCCCCTCTTCCTTTTGGATACAACAGTGGAGGTATGTATCGTGGTTACCTGGCAGGTTCAAAATACAATTGTCATGCCTTATGCTCCACACATCAAATAACTTCCTCTTGTATTGCAGTTAATGCAGTGTATTTTCTTTCAGAGTCAAGCTTCATTAGCTACCCTCCAGTCTCATCATCACACATGCCTTGGGGCTCTGTGCTGGAGAAGGGGGGGGAAGACAGAGGACGAGGGCATTGGGAGTACCAAGGAAGTCATAGAGAAAGAGAGAGAGAAAGGGATCAAGAGAGAGATCATACTCCAACCACCAGCGAATATAAGTGCGTAAACAAAGAAAAAATGTTAAACAGTATAGATACAGATCCATTTGCTTATGTTTTGTGGTGAAATTGAACCTTTCGCATGCCTAAACTTTCTCTCATCTGTCTTGATATCTGGCCTAGTGAGGATGACCGTTACCACTACTACAGCCATGATCGAGAGAGTGAGCGAGAATTTGAGCACAGTTACCTTCATGTTCATGACAGCAGCGGTAGGCGTAGCAGGGAGAGGGAGGAGCATCAGCGAGACAGACGCCATCGTGACAAGGAGGAGAGTGGTAAACACAAGTCTTCCAAACGGTGAGGGAAAGTTAGTATTGTTAGATTGAGAAAAAGGAAAATGCAGTAGGACAGAATTTGTGGTTTATTTCAAATATATCATGCACACTGGTTAGGTTTTACTTTACTGGCCTACATTTACGAGATTGATGAACATAAGCTCCATTGATAAGCTTGTGGTTCTTTTTAACTAGCAATGTGTGGTTACTCACTTTAAGTTAAGATAAACGCTTACAAAAATGTTAACAGAATGATATTATATTATGAATTTCCTTACAGCAAGCAGCATGATGATGAGGGGGAGGGGCATCGCAGACACAAACACAAGAAAAGCAAACGCAGCAAAGAAGACAAGGATGTCCCAGAGGATATGTTGGGGCGTGGGGAAGAGCACAAGGACTGAAAAAAGCAGAACATTGCGGCTCCATGGCTAGATCTTAATCTTTGTAAAAAGAAAATGACCATGGCTAGACAATTTTGATTTCTTGTAAGGAAAAATGTAATATGAAATGTCCATTTCAAGTGAAGTGATTGGAATCAAGAAAGAGATTCCAATCTAATGGCTTCTTAAGTTGTTTCAATGGTGTGTAGCCTAAAATACAAGTGTAATCATACTAGAATTATGATTTTTACTCATGCATTGATCATGGACATTGTCAACTGCATCATTACATTGTCCAGATTCATAATTGTCACTGTTAGGACAGGCCCCATCTTGCTTTGTCATATTGTAAATATATAGAATGTAATTTCTTTGCCAGAAGCCATTTCAAACACTGTGTTGATACCACTTTTTCTATAAAAAATATTAGTTGATACAGATATGTCATTATGTAGATTAGATTCAAACTATAAAAATGTGTCCTATCTTCTGACATTCTGGCACAGAGTAGCAAGGTATAATATAATATAATACTGTATACTGTCGCCTCTCTTTACATTAAACAAAATCCTGACCTGGGCTTTACTATTTTTTTGTGATCTGTGACCATCGACCACTTAAACTATGCGTAGCGTAGTTTGTAATTACAGTAGCGTTTGAGGCCTTGCTTTATTGCATGGATCTTTTCCCACAATTCACCCAATAAAAATACAGCAAATTCACATTTTGGCTATGTCCAACAATTGCATGTAAAGTAGTGGTGATGAACCGTCAGGTCATGGTACTGTAGACTTCTCATTTGACATTTGTTACATTTTGAAGGATGCGAAAGAGAGAGAAAGGGATCAAGAGAGAGATCATACTCCAACCACCAGCGAATATAAGTGCGTAAACAAAGATTTTTTTTTTAAACAGTATAGATACAGATCCATTTGCTTATGTTTTGTGGTGAAATTGAACCTTTCGCATGCTTAAACTTTCTCTCACCCCTTATTACAAAGGCATTCGGGGGAGGTAGAAGTTGCACCTTCCACTGATACAGGGTCAGATATATTTTAGGTCCCATTGATTGTTGAGATTAAGGATGGGTATGACGATCTAATCCTAGATCTGGGTTGTCACAAGTTACCACAGCCACAAAATCGTAAAAATCGTAAAAATTCATGAAAACAAAATGTTCCTTTTTTCTCTTCAGTTAAGGTCAGGGTTAGGCATAAAGTTAGCTGTGTGGTTAGGATTAAATCAGATTTTAAGAAGATACATTGTAGACATAATTATGGTTTTGTTCTTGTGGTAACTAGTGACGACTCTAAATCTGTGATTGCGGATATTTTTTCCTCTGCGCCTATCGTCAGATGACAATGGAATATGAGTTCCCGCTGTGTCTCGCGATCTGCTGAATTCATAAAATTCCTACGCGTCTATAAAATCGGCCATTTCGTGGTAGGCCATCCGCTGTTGCAGGGCAAGTGTTCTTCTGTCTGCAAGTCAATTTATAACATCGCACAATGAATGAGACCGCAGTTTCATTTGCCAAGGATTTCTTGGCTGGTGGCATCTCTGCTGCCATCTCCAAAACGGCGGTTGCTCCCATCGAGAGAGTCAAGCTTCTCCTTCAGGTAGCTATTGGTCCATGACTAGCTAAAGTTATGCCGCCTCTGCTGCATGGCAAGCATCAGCTAGCTAACTTAGCTATCTGTTATCACTGGCTAGAGAAATGCACGCTGCTTATCTTCCTTGCGGTAACGTACATCTAGCTAGCTATGTCTTTTCAATGTCTTAAGACTATTATATTGATTTGATATGTTTAATAAACGCAGGATGGTTATCTAGCATCTTCTGCTGGTTGTCATAATTCGAGGTCATGAGATGTTTCAAATGACCTACACGCTAGCCGGCTGGCTAACGCAGTAAGTCATTAGCACAGGTTGGCTAGCTCGGCCACACAATGCTAACGTTAGCTAGCTAACAAAGCCAGGGCCAGTCTATGACATTGGGCAATTCCTCTTTCTGGATGGCACCTGATATAGTTATTTACACAACTCATTTACATTTAACAATTTAGTTACGTTACTCGACTAACTAGCTTGGTTTCGTAGTAAATCATACCAGTAAAATATACGTTATCACGACTTGAACAATCGAGCAGTTGGGTAGGTACTGCAGCCACAGTGGTAGAACTGAGGTTAAACTAAATACTTGGCTGGCATTGAAAGTCTGCAGGGTAATTTGACCGGCAAACCGTAACCACCAAGTGTTGGTCTGTCTTGTTCAATTAAATAGTTGATGCAAATCGTTAGCAACCAGAAAGCCCTGATTTAAGCAGGTGGCAAGGTCGAGTTGAGCAGAGCTCAGGGATGACTGCAGGGCAGAAAACGTCAGCTTTACCAGCATGCATTTAAGGGTTTATTTATTTTATCATATAAGTGTAAATCAAGTGTTCTCCTATTCTTAACAGGTCCAACATGCCAGCAAGCAGATCAGCAAAGAAATGCAGTACAAGGGTATCATAGATTGTGTTACCCGCATTCCAAAGGAGCAGGGCTTCCTTGCCTTCTGGAGAGGTAACCTGGCTAATGTCATCAGATACTTCCCCACCCAGGCCCTCAACTTTGCTTTCAAAGACAAGTACAAGAGTGTCTTCCTTGACGGTGTAGACAAGCGAAAGCAGTTCTGGAGGTACTTCGCTGGCAACCTGGCCTCTGGTGGTGCTGCAGGAGCCACCTCCCTTTGCTTTGTCTACCCTCTTGATTTTGCCAGAACTCGTCTGGGAGCTGATGTCGGAAAGGCTGGTGCGAGGGAGTACAACGGTCTGGCAGATTGCTTGGCGAAGACGTTCAGGTCTGACGGTATGAGGGGTCTGTACCAGGGCTTCGCAGTGTCTGTCCAGGGCATCATCATCTACAGAGCTTCATACTTCGGAATTTATGACACTGCTAAAGGTATAGACTTTAACACTGATAACATCTTTTCACAGAAAGCTGTTGGTGTCTGTCGTTTTGTGCGATATGTAATATTGTGTGGTATGTAACAGGTATGCTGCCAGACTCCAAGAACACTTCCATCTTAGTGAGCTGGGCAATCGCTCAGTCTGTAACTGCTGTGGCCGGCCTGACCTCCTACCCCTTCGACACTGTCCGTCGTCGTATGATGATGCAGTCTGGCCGTAAAGGAGGTGAGTTTTCCTCGTCACCCAAACCGTCCAGTGTTGCCATGTTTAAATGGTTAGGGAGAAATTGTACATCTGGAAGACTAGGAGAAACATGCAATTCCAAATACAACTAAATTGGCATTATGTCCTAACTTGCGTCAACTTTTTTCTCTCCAGCTGATATCATGTACTCTGGTACCATGGACTGCTGGAAGAAGATTGCTCGTGATGAGGGTGGCAAGGCCTTCTTCAAGGGAGCCTGGTCCAATGTTCTCAGAGGCATGGGTGGTGCCTTTGTGCTGGTCTTGTACGATGAGCTAAAGAAAGTCCTTTAAATTATTGTTTTTTTAACATCACTGTTGAATTTACATTAAATGGCTAAATGTAACAACTTTCCACTCCTATGGATCCTGCATTCTGCCTTATTTATGTGAACCAGCTAGTGGTCTGCTACTAGTTGAGGGTGGCGGCTGTAAGTTGAGCATTTTATCTTTCAAACGTTCCATTCTCATTTACCAATGTCATTCCTGTATAAGAAACCTCAAATACTACTCCTGTCCTCCAGTGGGTATGTTTCTAACCACCACTTGAATAAATTCATTATAATGGACAAACCTACACTGGAATGATGTCAGTAGTGTTTTTTTTTTAATGGGGGGGGGGGGGCTGCAAAGTTAACTGTTCTATTGGTATGCAGGTTTGTTGAATGTCTGGGTTTCAGAGATTATGGGAAATGTGCACTGATTGGATAATCAAGTGGATTACACCACTTACAGCTATAGTTGTGTGCTTATCAACTACTTAGCCTTATCGCCTACTTAGCCTTTGACTTAAGGCTATGGTTATAGTCTACTACATTTAAAATGAAATTACTTTACCAGTGTTTTTGCATGTAATAAACTGTTCCAGGATGTTTTCATTAGATGGAATATGAAGATTTTGAAAGATCAGGAGACTGCAATGTAAACTGACAACCCTTTGCATGAATTTGCACTACCTGGTTTAACTGGTCTGTTGCCCTACGCATAGTCATACATGCTTGGATTTGAGTTATGGCGTAATGATCCAAGAAGTGAAATATAGTAGCTGACAAGTTTGAGATGTCTTAACATAATATTTAGTTTGTGCCACTGGTGTCCGGTGCCTTGTTGGCTAGTCTTGCCATAGGCATGTTATATGATCCCAGCACACTCCATTTTGGCTTGTGACAGCAGTTCTCATTTCTACAGTTGGAATGTAGTTCAACTTCTGTCCACATTTTATGGTATATTTTACTACATTAAAACAAAAGGAGTCTGGTGGGAAATCTGGTATAGTTGCCTTACATATGGTAGGCAAAGTGTCCTCTAGAGTAAACAAAACTCAATGTCCTGCTTCCCCCATGACTAAAAGACATTGGGAAGATCTTCCTGACGAACTCCAGAGCTGGTCAGGCACTCATGTGTAGATGGATCTGGACAGTAAGGTATTGAAATAATTATCTGCCTTAAAACAAATAGCATACAAGGTGGAACCATGAAATCTGGACACAGTGGACAGAAATTACATTTTAATACCGTGTGTAGACATATTTCTGACAATCAGAATATGGATAACAGGACACAACTATAAATGAGGTTATAGTGACGTAAAATAATTAGGATAGACTTTAGTCCCCAATTGAATGAAGACAAAGCAAATGTATCACAAACGGCTGCATGATACTGTACCTTTAATCAGTAAAACTTTTGTATGGAAAGTACTTTTTTCTAATACAATATATATTAATTATGCAATCAAAATACTTTTTCCAATGAAAGCGGGTGATGCAATCTGCTTCGGTAGAATCAAAATGGAACTATCTTGGGAGCATCTGTGACACCAGCATACATGGGGCAAGGAGCAGCAGAAATCCTTTACTGGCCATCCCTGGATTTCCACCTGTAGCCAGACCAATGCCCTCTGATCCTGAGACACAAGATACAGTAGAAAGAGGTCAGCACAGACCCATGGAAGAGAAAGTGAGATGGATCATAATCTAATTTACTGTTGTACATTCACACCCACCTTTGATCAAAGTTCCTGACCTGATATTCAACCAGTAGACAGTGCGCTGTTGGGCTACAGTGGCCCTGAAAAAAAAGTGCAATGCAGATTAATGAAAGGTTGCCTGTCAAAGTACTGTGTGAGAGAAACAGATTTTTTTCACTGACTTTTGACTTAAATTGGCATATAATTTAATGGTAAATGTACCTTTATTCTTTTAATGTCATGTATTATAAGAATTCGTTAACATTGTCATATCATTTGTGTAATACGTGCGGAGCAAAACGGATCATCTAGTTTTATAGACTCACAAAGGGTTCAAGATTAGATTTAGGGCTCTATTCAATCTGGATCGCTGAAGCCTAAGGGTTGCGCACTGGAAATGTAAAGATTATTCCCGATTGAGCAGACATATACAGTCTTTACCTTGAATGCAGTCTCCGCTAACGCATGAACATTGCTTTTAACATTGTCTCTGGAGGTAGTGGTCGAGATTTAGCAAATACGCAAGTTTACATTTGAGTAATGTGTGTAGCCAATGGTATTTTTACGAAAAGTGTAGTAAGGGTGATGAGACTCTAAACTTAATAACGTAACGCTGAACTTCAGCTATACAGATTGAATAGAGCCCTTGGTGTTATGTTCTTACATGAAGTAGATAGTGTTGGTGTTGTTGGGTGGTATCCAGGTAAACACAGTAGTGTCGTCTTTCAAGTTAGTATTGGCATGGGTGATGGCACCTTCTTTATTTCCTGAGCACTTGGAGACACAATCATATTTGTCAACCTCTTTCTAGAATGTTTAGTTTACTCATGGAATTTTCACCCCAATTAGGTTACACATGGGAAGCTATTAACTTACCTGCAGGAATTTGGTATCTGGAGGAGGAAGTTGCCAACTTCCTAAAGCATTAGTGCTAGTGCTGGCTGCCGATCGGGCCTCCAGAAGCACGCCTCTGTAGTTTGTTCCAGTTATGGTCACTTATGGGGAGATACACCAACAAACAGTACAGAGTAATACAAATGTGCCATTGCGTTCCTCTTCATCTGCAGAAATGTGGTATCTTGAATCAATGTTAAGGCATGATAACAGAAAATGTAAGAAGCCTCAGACACACTACACTGTCTTACCCATCGAAAAGTGTCTAGTTGTGACCATTGTCAATGGCCTGCCTTATCCCTTCCACTATGAATTAATAATTGTTATTTTTAACACAACACATTTTTCTAATTTGTGAACTATTTGTTAGGGTTATTTCATAACATCAGCAGAAGTGTTACTGGTCCGATCAAATTAGAAATCACATCTAGTTCCTTGGGCATGTCCAAAGCTGTAAGGTGTAGGTAGGATGTCCAACATCTTACCTGTAATGGGCTGGCCAGTCTGAAGGGTCCTGGTGCTGGTGAGGATGGTGTAGGGTGCTGGGGTTGGCTGTGGCTGCACCCCAGTGTGGCGAGGAACCATGTCATCACAGGCGGAGGTGGGTGCACCGTTGGGAAAGCCAAAGCAGGGAGAGATCCCTTGTAGAAGGACCAGACTAAACATCAACAGCTCCATCAGGTCAAGTCAAAGTAATCCAGCACAGCAGCACTACGTACAGAGGGCAGGTGGGGGAAGAGTGGAATGGGAGCCTTGAATCAAGAGATGGTCTTTTGAGGCAAATTACTGCTGAGTCACTCATGCACATGCCTGTCCACTAACAGGGGTGAACCCTTGACATGCGCAAGAGCAACAGTCCCCATATTCTACCCCCCCGCCCCACAAAAAAAGGTTTATCCTCTTCTTTTCATGGCAAGACAAAGCAACTCTTTCTTCTCCACACACTGCTGTGAAAAATTACAATTTTTCTCACCACTCGTGCACATGCCCGTGCACCAACAGGGGTGTCAGGTGAACCCTTGACCACGCGCAGGAGCAACAGTTCCCCATTCTATTTCCCCCAAAAACATGTTTTTCTTTTCATGGCAAAACAAAGCAACTCTTTCTTCTCCACATACAGCCATGAAAAATAACAATTATACTCACTGGACTCGTGGCTTGATGTCAAATTCTCTGAACTGCAATGGAAAGTTATTGTGCAATGTGACCAAGTTAACTATATTTAATCTCCTAGTCATGTCATCAACAGCAAGCTTTTACACCATGAGTAGCTCTAATCTATGGATTACTGACCATTGCTCTGGATGAGTCGATTAAATTACTTTGCTACTTGTGGAATATCTCTCAAGAATCAACTTTTTCCAGCAAACGCACTCCATGTAGCAAAATGTTATAAACATAATGGTAAAAGAAAACAGCACCTCATTCAGAATAGTCCTGAAAGGGTCAGACAGTGAGCTTTATTAGGTGTCAAGTGTTTTATTAAGCACTTTAAACCAAAAGAAACAATTTCATAAAACAGATGTTTTCCTATGAAAGTGTACCTTTATATCCTCCATTTGAACACCTGGTTTATGTTGATATATCTCAGATTCAGGTTTACAATATAATTCATGACATCATGGTCTCATTTCAAGGTTTTATTTACTGCCCAGAAAGCGCACAGCTTGGTTTCCCCTCATCGGAGTCAACCACTAAAATAGACATAACCAGTAGACACAGAACCCTCTACAGTCAAATTCAACCGGACGGCTCGATTCAATCTGTAGCGTGATTGACACTTAAAAGGCAACATGTCTGCGTTCGCAGAGACAGCATATACGATAAATGCTGTATGTCAGCTCAATTGGAAATTACCTTGACATTTCAAATCGCACTAAAGCGCTGAACTTCAGCGATACGGATTGAATCAAGCCCTTAACCTAATGAACAGAATGAGTTCTTATCAACAGTCTCAGACATTTCAGTGATGACAACCAGTAGGACCATCAGTTTCTTTTGCGTTTGTGTTTCTTCTTTTGCTGGGAGCATCTTTTCTTCTGAGGGCCTTGGTCTGACTCCAGGTTAATACTGGGCCTTGTGACTGCCTGTCTGTTGTTCTTTATTAAGTCCTCCCGAGCAATTGGCTCAATGATGGCACCTAACTGGGTGACGACCTTTGGCGCTGTGATCTTCTGCACTGTGTTTTGGGTGTTCCAGGTGTGGCCAACAGGAGAACGGATGGTGCGCTCGAACTGTGTGGGGTTCTCAAATGGGAACGGTAACTGACACACCTGCAAGATATGAAGAAATTAGAAGTTAAACCAGAACTCATTGTCATACTTTTTCTTTGGGGGGGGGGGGGAGACCATCCTCATCTGACAACCTCATATCTTTGTTTTAAATAGTACACGAGCTAGGTCACCTGGTGTGCAGCAATGGAGGAATCCCGCTTCTCTGCGATTATGATGTTAGGGAGCTTTTGGTCTTGCCTTGGTGGAGGTGGAGCAACTTTTACCCGGAATCTTAAGTAGACGAAAAAGCAAACAATGTTAGGGGGACAAACTCAAAAATACCTTCACTAAGCCTGCATGATACTACTTGGAGCAGTTTGTCAAAAGACCACAATTTAATGCCTTTGCCATCTACTTACCTCTTGCGTTTGCTACGAGAAGGTTGGAGACCGAGGCCCCCCCACTCTCCCCATCCAGGCAACGTCAGGTCAATAACCTTCGGCCTTCCTGCCTCCTCCTGTTTCCTTTTGTCCTTCAGGAAGTCGGAGATGACATCATCCCCTGCAAAGGCCTCTTTAATGATGATCCTCTGTTCCTCCTTGTCCTGAGATGGCAAAACATGACAGAAAAAGAAGAGTTTAATTTCCCAGGTAACAGCATAGGATACGTAAAGATCTTTTTGCAGGAAGGTGAGCTAATGGTGCATTGAATCCTCCTGCAGATCGAAGGGCGCTCGTTTCAGATGCGCCTTGAAAAATACATGTATTGGTCTTTGAACTGTGTCCCTTACCTCAACATCCTCGATAGCTGTTGGAGCCAACGGCATTTCGATGACCTTTGCTTCCTTGGTCAGAACCTCATTGGGATCAATCATTTTCTTTCTCTTTCTCTTTTTGTCTGCCTGTTGAGTTGCAGACTGAGTGTCTGTTTCCTCTGTGCCCGGAGTCTGGGTGGTCAGAAGTGCTGTGTCACTGGCAGAGATGTCCTGACTGAGCAGCTCCACATCCTCCAGGGTCCTAACCCGCACCAGGCCCTCCTCCAGCAGGGCAGGGCTCTCCTCCTGGCCTGCACCTGGGCTTGCCTTGGGCTGGTCAGCTGGAGGCTCCATGTGGTTCTTCACTAGCCCATGGAACAGGCTGGTGAAATTTGAGAGCCCAGCCTCCTCATCATCAGAGATCTCTACAGCCTCTTCACCATCTGAAATCTCTACAGCCTCTTCACCATCTGAAATCTCTACAGCCTCTTCATCATCGTCAGAGATGTCTAAAATCTCAGCTTTCTTCTCATCTGGAGTTTGAATGGAAAAGGAGTTGTACTTTGTGAGAGACAACACAAACACAAAACCGGGAACTTGTCCCAATGTCATTTCACTCCTGATCACGATAAGAAACTAATCTGCAAAGACCTGATGCTACATTGTGACACACTATATCAATCACCTTACCGTCATTCTCCTCCATAGACATAGGTGCAACCTCAACATCTTCAGTTTGACGCAATTTCCGCCTCTCCTCAAACCCTCTTAAAAGTGATTCTTCTTCAGTTTCCTCCATCTGCTCCTCATCCTCCTCTTGGTCGTCCCATCCTTCCCCTGGTTTCCCCACTTCTCTGGGCCAAACAGGAGGATCTAAACGGTTGCTTTCCTCCTGCATCATAGGCTCTGTAGAAAGCTTGCCTCTCATCCATGGATTCACCTGGTCCAGTATGGGCTCTACGTCATTCACAAAGTCTGGCAAGGTCTCTGCTGACTCCTCTTCATCCTCCTCATCTTCGTCAGCAGGGATTACCAACTTCTGGGTCAGATCTTTGTTCACTTCCAGCTGTATTTGCATGGCTTTTCGAGCCTGGGGACAAAGAGAAACCAAATTAGTCTCCAATTTATTTCTGTCTCATGACACATACCTATGGCGATATATTTCAAATATAGAATGCAACTTTTAAATAAAAATCTGTCTGTAAATTTGCCCGTATATACACATTGAACAAAAATATAAACGCATCATACAACAATTTCAAAGATTTTTACCGAGTTACAGTTCATGAAAAGGAAAATCAGTCAATTGATATAAATTCATTAGGCCCTTATACAGATATGCATCTGTTTGTCACATATACCTTTAAAAAGAAGTATGGGCGTGGATCAGAAAACCAGTCAGTATCTGGTGTGACCACCATTTGCTTCATGCAGCACGACATCTCTTTTGCATAGAGTTGATCAGGCTGTTGATTGTGGCCCGTGGAATGTTGTCTCACTCTTCAATGGAAGTGCGAAGTTGCTGGATATTGGCGGGAACTGGACCACACTGTCGTACACGTCTATCCAGAGCATCCCAAACATTCTCAATTGGTGACATGTCTGGTGAGTATGCAGGCCATGGAAGAACTGGGACATTTTCAGGTCCCATGAATTGTGTACAGATCCCTGCGATATGGGGCCGTGCATTATCATGCTGAAACATGAGGTGATGGCGGTGGATTAAAGGCACAACAATGGGCCTCAGGATCAGGATTGCTGTACATTCAAATTGCCATCGATAAAATGCAATTGTTGCCTCCCAATTGGCGCCGTAGTCTAAGGCACTGCATCATAGTGAAGCTGTGCCACTAGAGATTCTGGGCTCGAGTCTAGGCGGTGTCGCAGCCGGCCGCGACGGGAAGACCCATGGGGCGGCGCACAATTGGCCCAGCGTTGTTCCGGGTTAGGCCGGCAGGGATGTCCTTGTGCACTAGCTACTCCTGTGGCGGGCCGGGCGCAGTGCATGCTGACATGGTCGCCAGGTGTACAGGGTTTCCTCCGACACATTGGTGCGGCTGGCTTCCAGGTTAAGTGGGCATTGTGTCAAGAAGCAGTGCGGCTTGTGTTTCGGAGGATGCACGACTCTCGACCTTCGCCTCTCCCGAGTCCATACGGGAGTTGCAGCGATGAAACATGACTAACTACCAATTGGATACCACGAAATTAGGGAGAAAAAGGGGTAAAAATAAAATAAATAAAATGCAATTGTGTTCGTTGTCCGTAGCTTATGCCTGCCCATACCCCACCGCCACCATGGGGCACTCTGTTCACAACGGTGAATTCAGAAAACCGCTCGCCGACACAACGCCATACACATGCTCTGCGGTTGGACATACCGCTAAATTCTATAAAACGTCGCCTCCAACATCTTATGGTAGAGAAATTAACTTCTTATGGCTAGGGGGCAGCATTTTCACATTTGGATGAAAAGCGTGCCCAGAGTAAACTGCCTGCTACTCAGTCCCAGTTGCTAATATATGCATATTATTATATTGGGATAGAAAACACACTGAAGTTTCTAAAACTGTTTGAATGATGTCTGAGTATAACAGAACTCATATAGCAGGTGAAAACCTGAGAAAAATCCAACAAGGAAATGGGAAATCTGAGGTTTGTAGTTTTTCAACTCTTGGCCTATCGAATACACAGTGTCTATGGGGTAATTTCGCACTTCCTAAGGCATCCACTAGATGTCAACAGTCTTTAGAACCTTGTTTGATGCTGAGAGGGGATTGAGTAAGGTCTCTCCCAGAGTGCCACGAGCTGACCATGCACGTTCATGTGAGAGTTAGCTTGAGTTCCATTGCATTTCTGAAGACAAAGGAATTCTCCGGTTGGAACATTATTGAAGATTTATGTTAATAACACCCTAAAGATTGATTCTATACTTCGTTTGACATGTTTCTATGAACTGTAATATGACTTTTCGGCTGAACTTTTGCCTGGACCTGCCCACGCGTCGTGAGTTTAGATTGTGTACTGACCGCGCGAACCAAAAGGAGTCATTTGGATATAAATGATGGACTTTATGGAACAATTCAAACATTTGTGGGACTGGGATTCCTGGGAGTGCATTCTGATGAAGATCAAAGGTAAGCGAATATTTATAATGCTATTTCTGATTTATGCTGACTCCAACACGGCGGATATCTTTTTGGGTTGTGTTGGTCTCTGAGCGCCGTACTCAGATTATTGCATGGTTTGCTTTTTCCGTAAAGTTGATTTGAAATCTGACACAGCGGTTGCATTAAGGAGAAGTATATCTTTAAATCTGTGAATAACACTTGTATCTTTTATCAATGTTTATTATGAGTATTTCTGTAAATTGATGTGGCTCTGTGCAAATTCACGGGATGTTTTGGAGGCAAAGCCAAATGTAAACTGAGGTTTTTGGATATAAATATGAACTTTATCGAACAAAACATACATGTATTGTGTAACATGTTGTCCCGGGAGTGTCATCTGATGAAGAATATCAAAGGTTAGTGATTAATTCTCTCCATTTCTGCTTTTTGTGACTCCTTCCATTGGTTGGAAAATTGCTGTATGCTTTCTGTGACTAGTTGCTGACCTAACATAATGATGTTCTGCTTTTGCCGAAAAGCTTTTTTGAAATCGGAAACTGTGGTTGGATTAACGAGAATTTTATCTTTAAAATGGTGTCTAATACTTGTATGTTTGAGAAATTTGAATTATGAGATTTCTGTTGATTGAATTTGGCGCCCTGCAATATCATTGGCTGTTGGCGAGGGGCTCCGGTTAACATTAAATTCTCTAGCAACAACTCTGGTGGACATTCCTGTCAACATGCCAATTGCATGCTAGAGTGGCCTTTTATTGTCCCCAGCACAAGGTGCACCTGTGTAATGATCATGCTGTTTAATCAGCTTCTTGATAGTCCATCCACCTGACAGGTGTGACATATCTTGACAAAGGAGAAATGCTCACGAACAGGGTCGTAAACTAATTTGTGCACAACATTTGAAAGAATTAAGCTTTCAAAGGCATATGGAAATTTTTTGAAACATGGGACCAACACTTTACATGTTGTGTTTATATTTTTGTTCATTGTAGTTTCACAGTATGTCATGATCCAAAAGCCAAGGAGTCATCATTAACGAAAACAGATTAGCAAATAAATGCAAGATAGCTTTTTTCTGGTTAATACAGCACATTTTACAAACACGTGGTCGAATATGTTTTTGTGAATGTGACATTTGTGACTCCACAGATTACTTTTGTGACCTGCATTTTACATATTTGAAACTGCCATTACATTTTGACTGCCATTCCATATTTGTGAGTTGTATTTTACGGCTCAGTTTGTGCAGATTAAAAGCACAGCATCCATATTAGGGCTTCCTCAGCTGGGATCCTTCTGGCAAAAGCAGTGCCCACAGAGCTGGAGAGGGCTCCATATTTGACAGGTCAGAGGTCAGCCCTCACACACACACTTTTTAATGAAAAAACAACATAATTTTAAACTAGAAATGAAATTGCCATCAACTTTGGTGACTGATTACATTATGTAAGATTGATAAAGAGTAGTATAAACAATATTACCGTTTGACCACAGTTA
This sequence comes from Salvelinus alpinus, assembly GCF_045679555.1. Classification (NCBI taxonomy): domain Eukaryota; kingdom Metazoa; phylum Chordata; class Actinopteri; order Salmoniformes; family Salmonidae; genus Salvelinus; species Salvelinus alpinus. Next base: position 32,059,435 of record NC_092109.1, on the reverse strand, counting down.
GCATGTTTACATGCACACCATCTTTGCATTTTCTCATGTGCAGATTATATTGATTTTAGCCACGAAAAAAATATTGGTATCTTTGTGACACTACTTATATTTTAAACATTTTGATAAATTTCTTCTCCATATGATACCGCTCTTTTCTGAAAACACTGGTTCTCTCAAACTGCCCAATACATTTAAAATATTTTTTGCTAATAAAATATTGCGACTGGTAGCGTAATATCTTTTAAACAAACATCTAAAAACAGTTTAAAAGCACATTACCCCATCATCATATTTTGCCATGATGGCCTTGGACTTGGCCCATTTGCCACTGTTCTGGTGCTTCAGAGACATTCGTTCCTGTGGGAATAGAGATGAAACAGAAAAAATAAGCAGGTTTAATGCTAATAATCACAGTTTATTCTTAGGTTCTTTCAAGTTGTTTCCATCACTCTCTCCTCTCATGTAAAGGTCTCACAAAGCCTACTACCTTCATTCTTGACAGTTCCATCTTCTTCAGTTCCTCCAAGGCAGCAGCAGGGTCTGTCTTAACCATTTCATCAAACTGTTTTAGATACTCCTTACGCATCACTTTCTTCTGTACCCTGTGGTATCTGGGGAAGAAATGGGAATGTTATTCATCATGTAGTGCCTCTGATGTTCCCTTGCAGTGATGTTACAGCAATCACATGCCACCTTCCTTCCACCATCTCAGTTAATAAACCTCCTCCTGGATCAGCTCATTTCCTTTTACTTCGCATTGCTCATCCTCCAGCAGAATTTACAGCTACAGAAGTTAGGAATTTCTTATCACCGCACAATTTAGGAAAATCAATACAACAGTTCACTTTTGTAGTGCAAAATAAATAAAGCGTCAAGCCCTCGTTAATACAGGGTATGTAATACATGGTACGTATATATCAAACCCTCATTAATATAGGGAACTACATGGTAAGGATATATCAAACCCTCATTAATATAGGCAACTACATGATATGGATATATCAAACCCTCATTAATATAGGGAACTACATGATAAGGATATATCAAACTCTCATTAATATAGGGAACTACATGGTAAGGATATCAAACCCTCACTTTTTGCTTTTTATTTTTTTTTCCCTTTTGGCTTTCGCTTCATAATAAGACTGTAGTACTCTGGTTTTTTGGAGTTCTGCCCGACGGATCTTGGCCTGCAAAAAAATGTAATAATGTATTATATATTGGTTGTAGATATGTGACAACCAAGAACCATTTAGAAAAACTCCCCAATTTGTACATTGTTGTTTTTCAGTACATTGTCCGTTTTGTCCACATACAGAATGAAGTCAATATCAGTAGTGCGTGCAGGCCTTTGTCCTTGCCCAGCACTAACACACCATATTCAGCTTATTTTACACATCTGACCACATACTGGATGTCATGCTTGAGGCGGGGACTCACCTCCTCCAGACTCATGGCCCTGAGAGAAGCCTCCTCAGTGGGCGTCAAGACAGGGTCATGGAGAGGCTGCTTGTTCATGCGTAGGAGGCTGAATATCTCCTGTTCTAGGGGGGTTTGGGCCTTGAACATAAAATATGAATCTGAAATTAGTTTATAATCATGTTACACAAACAGAAAACTCAAAAGGATATTTTTACACCCACCTTCCATCCAGCCACCACCTGCTCTATGCGTTTGGGGCCAGAGGGCTCCTGGTTCAGTGGGAAGACCAGCTGCTCTGCCTTCTGGTTCTGTAGGACCACACTCTGCCAGCGAGACACCTCTTTTGACGTTTTCTCAAAAGCCACTTCTCTTTGGATCTGTACAAGAATATTTGTTCAATCCTCTGAGTCGTGAACAGTGGCCTGCATTCAAGACTAGACATCCTGCCCCTGTCGGTGGTCTTACCTTTTCTGTCTCCTTCCTGGTCAGGGGCGTCTCCAGGGTGCTCTGGTTGTGTTGAAGGTTCTTCAGCTGCTTCTTCGTCTTGATTAAGGCACTGGGGGTCTTATCCAAGGTTCCAATGAGGTCAGACAAATTTATTTTGTCTCCTTCACCTGTCAGTCATGACACGCGGACAGACATACAGTTCAGACTCAGCTTATTGTTCAAACACATTTTGGATTTCCATCACGGTTCCTGGATCCTGTCATTTAACTTTCACAAACTAACTGACAAAAAACCTTGATAAAAGCACAAGGCATTTTCAAATAAGTAAATCAGGTACATTTAGCATCATTTACCTTCAGCATTGACTGTGAATTCTGACACCTGAATGCTTGCTTCAGACCGTTCAGTAAGCTTCTTCCTGATCGTGAAAACAATGCACATCAGACAAAGAAATGGATCAAACATGACTACAAAAGCAATACAAGTAAAAATGTAACATTACATACTGGTGAATAATATAATGAGTTGGTGGGCCAAGTTTGCCAGTCCTCATTTCTCCTGTATAACTCCAGAAGCCCAACTCATCTAGGAAGGTACTATAGCAGCACAATTTTCTGACATCTCTCACCTCTTCTTCCCCCCAAGCGAGCTGATGGCCTCCAGCAGCTTGCAGTGTTTCCTCTCATCATCACTGCCTCCCTGTATCAGACAAAACAAACAGCAGGGCCCTACATTCGTCCATTGTACTCACATATGCACGTAAATATTTTGCAGTGCGATCTGGAATTTTCATTTATGAGCACCAGTGAGTGAGAAAATGAAGGATTCTAGCGTTATTACCTGTAGACATTTTTTGCATACTCCTAAATGTATTTCTGTATGCCTACATTTTCAACTTAGGAGCAAACATGCTCCTTGTAAAAAAGGTCAGTATAGAGCACTACACTGTACCCAAAATGAACCGACCAATCCAGAATTCATGTGCTTTGAAAAGTCAGCTCATACTGATTCTCAATATAGTGACCTCCTCTTTCGTGTTCTTCCTGCATGTTTCAAAAATTCCAAATAGACAGATAAGCTACTTATTATTGCTCAAGATAATTACTGCAGGTGTGTGTGTGTATGTGTGTGTATCCTACCTCATCCTCACTAGCACTAATGTTGTCATCTGCCAGTGCCCGTTGAAGCTCCTCATCATCCTCGTCATCCATCCCCTGGACCACCATCTCACGGGAACTGGAGTGGGGGACAAAAGAGCTACCTGTTACTTTGCACTTAGTTATCTTTTTATTCCATCAATATTTGACTAATCTACCAAAGACCATCATCATTAGCCCCTGGAGTTCTGTGCAACGTGTAGTTAGCACACACACGTATGTGGACACCCCTTCGAATTAGTGGATCTAGCTATTTCAGCCACACCTGTTGCTGACAGGTTATAATAATCAAGCACAGAGCCATGCGATCTCCATAGACAAACATTGGCAGTAGAATGGCCGTACTGAAGAGCCCAGTGACTTTCAACGTGGCACCGTCATATGATGGAACAACTCAGCTTGTCAAATTTCTGCTCTGCTAGAGCTGCCCCGGTCAACTGTAAGTGCTGTTATTGTGAAGTGGAAATGTCTAGAGCAACAGCAGCTCAGGCGCGAAGCGGTAGGCCACACAAGCTCACAGAACAGGACCACCGAGTGCAGAAGTGTGTAGTGCGTAAAAATTGTCGGTCCTCGGTTGCAACACTCGCTATCGATTTCCAAACTGACTCTGGAAGCAACATCTGCACAAGAACTGTTCATCCGGGGCTGCATGAAATGGGTTTCCATGGCCAAGCGATCACCATGCGCAATCCCAAGCGTCAGCTGGAGTGGTGTAAAGCTTGCTGCCATTGGACTCTGGAGCAGTGGAAATAAGTTCTCTGGAGTGATAATCACGCTTCACCATCTGGCAGTCCAACAGACTAATCTGGGTTTGGTGTATGCCAGGAAAAGTGTGGAGGTTGTTATAGCAGCAAAGGGGGGAGCCTTTGTTTACATATCTTGCATTACTCATCACATATGTATATACTGTATTCTATTCTACTGAATTTTAGTCCGTTCTGCTCTGACATCGCGCGTCCATAGACATATAGTCTTAATTCATTCCTACTTAGATTTTTGGGTATGTTGTGCAATTTGTTAGATATTACTTGTTAGATACTACTGCACTGTCGGAGCTAGAAGCACAAGCATTTCGCTACACCCGGAATAACATCTGCTAATCACGTGTATGTGACCAATAAAATTTGATTCGAACTCCATAGTAATGCCCATGATTTTGGTATGAGATGTTCGAAGAGCAGGTGTCCACATACCTCATGTAGTGTAAGAAATAAGTGCGACTAATTACTTGAAATTAAAGGTCGAGAGCCACTGATGGTGCCAAATACACCAAATCACGTTAGTTAGCTAAAATTAGCGATTTGGCTAATATCATTGTATGCTGTAGCGTTAAGGTTTTCCTTCACTGGAACTAAGGGGCATAGCCCCAACCATGAAAACAGCCCAGACCATTATTCTTCCTCCACCAAACTTTACAGTTGGTACTATGCATTCGGGCAGGTAACGTTTTCCTTTGGTGAACCAGGTAGCTAGTTAAAACGCAAAGGTTAGCTACTTAACGTAATTTTGTGTATTTGGCACCATCAGTGGCTCTCGACCTTTCATTTCAATTAATTAGTCGCACTGTAAAGAATATCAGTAGAGGCCCGAGTTATTGAAAATGTGAGTTCAGTGCACAAACCTTGTCATCTTCATAGTTTCTCCACTCTTTCGTGTAGCTTTTGACTTGGCCATGTTGACTCGAAACTAGCTAGAAACACACGTGCAATGCAAATGCCGTGTGGGAGTGAAGTCTGTCGTACGCTGTCGTAAAAGCGCGTGCGACACAGCTGGCATGTTCGAGGACATCAATGCTGCGTACTACGCAGTTGGCACTCGTGGCCCAGATCTGCTGAAATTGACAAGTGTGGGTAACTGGGTATTTGGAGCACAGGTAGAACAATGAGGTTAGTTGTAAAAAAATATTTGCTTGGAGTGTCTGAAAGTTGGCGTTGCAAAAGAAGTTGGTGGATCAACAGCGATGGGTGTAACACAAAAACAGCAACAAAATGGCTGAATCAACAGTGATGAGTAGCTTAATGTTTACATATCAGGCTAAGAGATCTAACGTAGTAGGTTAGGGTTAGGCTGAGCTAAAAATGCTACAGTTTTCAACAATCGACTAGTCATGCAGACCAATCAGCCACGCCACAAACGGTCTTGAGTGACAACAAATCTGCCCAATTAGCTGATTCGCTTTCCATACACCCACTTCTCTTGATCCTCCCACTTCTGTTGACACGGCCACTTACAGACACACTCCATTTATGCAGTTACCCATGACCCGAAAAATAATGCCAGGCTCTAATCATGACCATCCAGTTAATCTTTTTTAAAATAAAAATACAATTATTTAACGAGGCAAGTCAGTTAAGAACAAATTCTTATTTTACAATGACGACCTACCCTGGCCAAACCCTCCCTTAACCCAGACAACACTAGGCCAATTGTGTGCCGTATGGGACTACCGATCACTGCCGGTTGTGATACAGCCCGGGATTGAACTAGGATCTGTAGTGACACCTCTAGCACTGAGATGCAGTGACTTTCGAAGGCAGTGAGATGCAGTGCCCTTGACCGCTGCACCACTCAGTAGTAGTAGTTTATAATTAATGACTTATCTTCTTCTGGAACACGAATTCCCCCAAGTTTTTCCCTGAACTCTATCCTACTTACCACCAGTGGCGATTTTAGCATGTCAGTCTTGGTGGGGCACACTCAACAACAAAAAATTAAGATGCATGCCAGCAAAGCCACTACACAACACTAAACAATACATTAATTGCACTATAACGGTGACAAACGGTGCCCACAAACTGTTAGGGCCTACATAAAGCTATCCCAACAGCAAAGCTTTCTTTTCAGCACAATGGAGTGAATCCTTACCACTGCTACACCTTGCTATCAGCGGAGCCTTGTCTGGCAGCGAAACAGTTCATATAGCCTCATTTACTGCCTTTTTAAAAAAACATAGCTGATATGGCTGACTTGCCTCAACAAATGTGGTTTCTACTGACAATTGAGATGTACAAACAGTGGCATAAGGGGACGACGAGCGCATAAGAGGCAATCCATAATTTCGATTAAGACATTAATGAGCAAGCTGGGACGGACGTAGTCATAACTATTTGTTCAGAACTTTTGAAATGTACAGTGACAGAATTCAGAACATAGGCCATTCTTACAGTATTCTCCCTGTACACCAAGTCAGAACCGTAGGATAAATAAAGGGGGCATATAAGCAGACAATGAAAGCTCTTACAATATTCGATGATTACATTTATCTAAAACAGGCTATAGGCTACATGTGCACCACCAAGTCAGAACAGTAGGCTAAGTTATGAGGGGGAAAGGGAACAAATTATTAGGGTGAAGCACATGGGCTACTAACAGTTTACTACAGAACATACATTTACATTTACATTTAAGTCATTTAGCAGACGCTCTTATCCAGAGCGACTTACAAATTGGTGCATTCACCTTATGATATACACTTAATATTAATTTCTTAGTTACAGTATACATATCTCCCTGGCATATTACATAATTTATGCAGTAATATAAAATACATTTTTGGACTCACCTTGTTGTGCTCTACTCACTTGAACAGAAAGGTGGCACGGAAGTCCTTGTGGGCAAATTTTGTCATCAAAGTCTGGCATTATCTGAATTTATGGTGCTTTCAAGACAAGTGGGAACTCGGAAAAACACAAGGTCGAATCATGACGTCAGTGATCTTCAGGTCAGAGCTCTAGAAAGAGGCCCGAGTTCCAGACTTGGAATTCCAAGTCCCAGACTTGGAATTCCTAGTTGGATGACCGTTCAAAACGTGTTTTCCCAGTCGGAGCTAGTTTTTTTCAGAGTTCCCAGTTGTCTTGAACTCACTAAAGTCATGCTGGATTGACAGCATGGCCAATGTATTCAAACTTTTCTTGCCCATGGTGTTGAATGTTTATCCTTTTAAGCTTGGAAAAGAGGCCAATAAACCCAGACTTGGACCACACACCCACAACACTGAATAGTAGGCTAGTGATTGCTTAGCAACACTCTGAGTTAGCCACTGATTCCTTCCAAACCACTCATTGTTGAATTTGCGATTTCCAACTTGTTGTGTAACGTTTGTGTCCAATGGCCGATGAGCACAGATACATTTTATCTATAATTTCCTCTTTAAATGACAAGGATTGAAAACGATTTGCAGTAGATTGTCAACGTGATTCATGATGATGACTGCTTGTCTAGCTTGCTAGCTAAGATTTTGAAAGTATGATGTTGACATGATCAGTCCAATCAAAGCTAAGGTACATATAATGTGATTTCCTCCCAAGTGGCACATTGATCTAAGGCACTGCATCGCAGTGCTAGAGGCGTCATTACAGATCTGGGTTTGATCCTGGGCTGTGTCGCAGCCAGCCGCGACTGGGAGACCCATGGGGCGGCACACAATTGGCCCAGCGTCATCCAGGTTAGGGGAGGGTTTGGCCGACAGGGATGTCCTTGTCCCATCACGCTCTAGTGACTCCTGTGGCGGGCCGGGCGCATGCACACTGACACGGTCGCCAGTTGGACTGTGTTTCCTACAACACATTGGTGTGGCTGGCTTCCGGGTTAAGCGGGCATTGTGTCAAGAAGCAGTATGGCTTGGTTGGGTCGTGTCTTCGCCTCCCCGAGTCCGTACGGGAGTTGCAGCGATGAGACAAGACTGTAACTACCAATTGGATACCACGAAATTGTGGAGAAAAAAATATATAAACATACCCAGTTGTAATGTGGCTCATATAGTGAGGATGACTATAATAGTTGGGTTGTTTTCATGTCTTTTTGTACATAGTTTGTGTGGTAAAACAATGTATACAGCCATGTGATGGCATTGAATTAATTCCATCATTTAATTCTGGAGAGGTATGTAGTTTCCTGAACAGCTATATATAGCCAACTAGAAGGTATGATAATGCAATCAACAATAACTAATGTCTTGAATCATAAAATGTTTATTTTTTCTTGAACTAAAGATTTGAACTTCTATGGTCTGGGGATGAATTTTTTTAACATGATCAAAACCACACTGCATATGTAACGGATGTGAAATGGCTAGCTAGTTAGCGGGTACGCGCTACTAGCATTTCAATCAGTTACGTCACTTGCTTTGAGACTTAAGTAGGGTTTCCCCTTGCTCTGCAAGGGCCGCGGCTTTTGTGGAGCGATGGGTAACGACGCTTCGTGGGTGACTGTTGTTGATGTGTGCAGAGGGTCCCTGGTTCGCGCCCGTGTCGGGGCGAGGGGACGTACTAAAGTTATACTGTTACACATAGGCTGACCATCAAAGAGTACATTTCACTAGTTTAAATTGTTTGGAAATCAGTGGCTTAATGTAATATGGACCTTTGAATTATTGAAGCATCAGGTAGCAACATATGGCTGGTCCACTAAGCAAATCCTTTAATGAAATAAAAACACAACATTACTTTCTGTGAAGTACAGGAAAGTACTAGTTTTTATTCCTTCATAATCAAACTTCACAAACAGCGTGAACTTGTACAATACCTCAGAGTGAAAATTACAAAAAAAGTGCTGGTAACATTTACAAAAAATCATCCTTACTTAGCAACAATCAGTTTATTCTTCCTCACTTTTTTTAGTCTTTTGTATTAAGGCTTAATACTTCTGTATAAAGTATATGCAAGATAAGTCTTCACAGTTTTTCGAAAAAAGTCACAATATTATGTAACATAATGAAGCTTTACGGCTATTTTTCTTTATAATAACAAATACACATCACTGGTAAATATACGTGAAATACAGGGCTTACTGTAAAATGGCAGGTAATGATACTGTTTGCTGAAATAACTTGCTTTCACACATTGATAGGAAAGGTTTGACATACCATTGTGATAACTAAAGGAGGAAGAAAGAACAAATAATTAGCATAAAAACTTGGGAGATCGCCTCCAAACTTTGGCACATCCCTTTAAACATTTTCACAAAATATATAAGGTTTATTTTGGAAATCATATGCACGGAAAAATAGCAAAACTGGCATAAAGTGAAAACATGCTGTGTAGTAAGGTGATAAACCAGAGATATTACATAGCCAGTCTTTTCCACTCAGACTGACATGAATAAGGTGCATTTGTAAGACTCAAAGCATGTACTGTAGGTCTTTCTCTTAGATTTAAACAAACAAAAAGAACTTAAAACAGAAACTTTCAAAAAACATAAAAATAAAGTTGACCAAGTCTCGAGGCGACCTCTTGTAATCATGCATCTCCATGGGTTGAGAGAATGGTTGAATATCTCTTACTACAGTAATGCAGCTGTTCAGCTGTGGCATATGAAAAAAATAAAAAAGGAGGGCTGTATTTTATTTCTTATGTTATTTACTTATCTTTTAGAATGTGGATATTCCACAGAGACTATTTACTGTGGAACATGTGTCTGTGATCATTTAGAAGAGTAATAAATGAGATGGAATCAAAAACTGAACGCAGTACAAAGCTGATATGTTCAGGGGATTCCCTAAGCTGCACTAGTTCAACAGATGGGAGCTCTAGCCCTATCACTTACCAATTTCACCCTCATGCATACTGTACGGTTAAAGTGACGCAACAAGCTTGCTTTAAATAGCCTACATCACAAAAGCAATTTGGTTTTAGTGCAAACACAATTGGCTGGCTTAAGCTTCTCAATAATAACAAGCTCACCAAGGAGATTACAAGAAGGCACATACTTATGCTTCCTCTAACACGCAACATATTTAGACAAACTGCAGCACCACAAAACGGTAGGCCTAATAACAGGAAAGCTAATATTTCCAGATACCAAAAATCATAGTTATCATGATTGCTATCATAAATTATTGATGATTTAAAATTATCAATAAAGAACATTTAGGCGTCAACAATATTTCACCCCACTACTCTTGCTGTCTATTTTCTTATGGGTAATTATGAATTACAATATATGTGGGTGGACTTTGATTCTTTGGATGGCTAAACTGATGTTACAATTGACAAGGAAAGTTACATTTCCCATCCATCAGTGTTTTACTACACAAATGTTGTAGTCTTTTTTTCATAAATATTTTTAATCAATAATTTCCCAGAAAAATGACCTTGAACTGACCTTGAATCTTTACAGATCATATGAGTGTTTTAAAACAAAAATGAGTAAATCAGTGAAGAAAACTGTATGTTTTAACATGGAGGAAGTTTAATGTCTTATGTTGGAATCATTTGAAAAAAAATGTGTCTACATAACATAAACCTTTTTTACCTTTTGTTCAGTTATCTTTTTGATGAGGACATTTTACAATGATTGCATGTTTATGGGATATGTTGTAACACTCCTCTCCTTCCTGTCCCTCATTTAGGGCTAGTAAGAGCCGTTTCATTTTCTCCAAAACAATCACAAGAGGAAACTATGCACCTCAGACTCGGACACTTCTGATTGGTCAAATATGTCAACTCTAAACAACAATGTGTGCGTGTCCAAGTTCATAATGTGCGTCTCAAAGACAACAAGTTTCCATTCTGTACCTTTACACAAAAAAAAAAATTCAACAAACTTTTCAAATATCACCTTTTACACAGCATTACCCCTGTGCACAGACAGCTCTCTTATTTGAGATACTGTGGCTTGAAGAATGTGTCAATTGTTCTGTGTCATATTGCTTTCCATCAACGAAGACCAAAATATGTTTAGTGCAAATCTCTTTTCTGGTTTGATAAGTGGTAGTCGGCTCTAAAAAAAGACTTTGACATTAAGGTCACTACAGGGTTCAATCTATATGTTTGATTGACATAGTAAGACAACATATACCAAGTGGTTTCTTTTGATTAATGAATTGCTATTAAGTGGTATCCCTTTTGATATTTTAGCATTTACTTATTTTGTTAGAACAGGGAATTTTGAAATCGTTATTGTATAATTATGATGGCCAGATTTTATAAGCCTGACAAATGCAAAATTTTGGCAGATATATTTCAGCACCTTATCGATTAAATGGTGGAAATAAAATTTCCAGTCAGAGAAGTCACTATTCCTTCTCTAGCAGGTTGGACCCTCTCTGTCTGTCAGGTAATGTGTGCGATAAGGCTGTATTCTGTGTAGTCGGTTCATGTCTCTCATATAATAGCTCTCAACTTGGAAATGTTGGAAAACTCACTCCAGTCCAGTGTTTGACAAGTCAAAGTATGAAACTTCCTTGTAGCCTACCTACATACATAAAAAAAACTCATCACCTATTTCAAAACAGCAGTCATACAATTCAAACAAGGTTGTTTCATAACAGTAATAGAAATACCAACCAACTTGGAGCACACATAAAAGAAAACAAACTGAAAAAACAACATTACTGCAGCATATAAGTCAGGGTTGCTTATGTGTGATGTTAACTACCTGTACTACAACAGCTCCACTTCTGCCAAGTTTATTATTCTAATATATAAGGAGTATTTGATCAGGAAGATAAAGAAATCACAAGCCAAAGCAGGCAACAAAACCTAACAAAAGATTCTTAATTAAATACATGTTCATACACACACACACACACACACACACACACACACACACACACACACACACACACACACACACACACACACACACACACATATATATAGTATATATATATAATATATATATATATATGTAAGTGCAACTTATTTTTCACTGCAGGTACATATCTTAAATAAACAGCTTTAAGATATGTCAGAAAAAAGCTTGAATATCTGATTAAAAACCTAAGCTTTCTGTAACATAAATCGACACATGTACTGTGGGAGCATACTGACTTTCTGATTCATCACTGAGTGGATCTTACAATGTCCAATGTAGACACTGACTTTATGCAACTACCACACTAAAGAAGCACGGCCCAAATAACTAATCATATTTCAAACATCCAGCTTGAAAAAAACTTTCAAATTATGTCATACCCCCACAATAAGTGAAATTTTACTAATACTAATTTTCCAACGGGTTGCATTTTTCTTTGATATGAACAATTCATATTACAACAAATATATCATGTAGTAATCAACATCATGTACTTACTGTATGCTACCAACTGATAAGACATTTGGTCCAACTCATCAAGATGTTAATACAACTCAATTAATAGTAATATCTTTACACCGTTTTGTTGTTTTTGCCTTAATTATTCATCAAATGTCAGCTGGCTTTTGTGTTTAATGCTATCTGGGGGAAATGTATATGTAGCAGGCTCTAAATAAGCCATCAAAATGTTATAATATCGTATTGAGGGATAAAACCGTTGTCATTAAATCAGATTTAGGCCTCTTTGTGTTGCTTGGTTCGGTTGTTATGGGCAGCGGCAAGTTTAATCTTCCTACTCTTTTACTCAATGGCATCAACACATTGCAAAACAAGTATGTGCAAAAGCAACTTATATTTTGGTCCACCTCAAAGTTTGAAAAAACAGTCTAAATTCGGTATGGGTCTTCCACTATATGTTTGAATAACATTTTGAGACAGATGTCTTTAGAATATTACTCAGACAAATAGATACATTTTGCATGGCATGTCACTTTAGTATCAGTTCTCCACTAATCCAGTGCATTTAGTTTATCAGAGAGTAAAAGCTTTGAAATCAACAATACGGCAGGAAGAAATCAATTACTGAAAACTGGAATAACAGACAAATGGATTAAACAAAGATAAACGGATCAATCAAACAAAATCAAATGTGAATTGAAAAGGCCTAAATCAATTTGCTAAGTGTGTGTAGAAAAAATAACTAATGGATATTGAGTATTAATTTTAAGCAGAAGAACAATGCAACATTTACAATCTTATTCATGTTATAACATGCTATAGTTCTACAACAACTACTACGTGTCAGGTTTCTTTTTATATTTTGCTGAATTTCTTTAGAAAAGCTATTTTGGTCTACAGTAGGCACATTAACACAACAATTAAACTACAGTCTACCAATAGTGATCAGAGGACAAAACGCAGAAAAGCATTTTCACAAGCACCCTGTCTTGAGTATCAAAGAAAATATAATTTTAGCCATCTTGCCAGATTTGAACACATACACATTTATAGGAACGTACATCTTGGTAGTGTTTGTTATCGCTTACGCAACAGATAATGTTCTTTCTGCTTGAAATTCAGACACTGTGATATTCTTATCATTCTTTGGTGTTTACGGAAACAAGCATATGTCATCCAACATGTTCAATAGCCCCCTGATGGTTTGGTTTCATATCACAACAAATCATTACTACCACCGGCACCTTTAACAACACCAAGCAACGTATTGTAATGGAAGCTCTGCATGCCCAAACTAATTATATATGATTGCATGCTGATTGAGACCACAAGTATGTGTGGTACACGGCAGAAAGTGGGCAGAAATATGTTCACCAAACCTATTAGGTAAAAGAGAGACAAACGTAGAAAAACATATGGGTAATACAGTGCAGTGCATGTTGCTTCATCTCACCATAGACATAAATTATATTTTGGACATGTGAGAAGTGCAAGAGACCTGCTGAAAGCCCCACAACAATTATTCAAGGTGCTAAGCAAGCTACTGTTGAGGCTCTTTTATTCAGCACCTTTCAAACTCCACATCTTCTGGATGACTCAGTATTCTCCGTAACTAAGACACAACATTTAAGGGAGAGTTTGAGATATATTGCATATGAAACACAATCTGATAGGTAGAAGGACACACCATGTTCCAGAAGAACACACCAAGGTAGCAAGCAGGCCATTTTCCTTTATGCAGGGGCATATTCTGCACTATGGTTAGAAGCAAAAACAAAATCCTATGATGGGACCATCAATGCCAGAGATGATAAGCAGTGCTTTTCTGAGACGGATCTGCAATCATATACAGTTTAGCAAGCCAGTGACACTATAATAAACATAAATGTGAGGATGATTATTGTGGAGATTCAACTAAACGTAAACCAACATAGAGGGGAAAATGTCACACGACAAAATAACCAGCAGAGCAGACCAGCAAGTAATGAAAAGAAAGTCATTGATCTATTGTCCTAGTAAGGCTGTTGGGGTCACATCATTTGTTACAGAGTCTGAAAAAATCGACAACATAATCTCGTAGAGTGAGGACAGACTAGGTACAGGAATGTTCTGGACATTACAGGAATGTGCATATTTCAGATATGCTGCAGGTATTGGTTCCTAATAATTTATGACACTAACTTTCCTTATCAATTCAAGGTAGAGAGACACACAATTGGTGAATATTGATTCCAAATCAAATTGTAGAGTAACACTCTCATACAACGATAGATTATGACAAGACTGCTGAAGAAGAGGGGTAGCGGTCTGATTCTTGTTTACAAGGACACTTTTAATTACATCTAGCACTCAGACAAATGCTTGGTACTCTTCAAGTAAAACTTGATTGCACTTCTAACTGATATTGCTGTGGTGTTGTAGGCTGCAGTAGCTGAAGCAAATATAGCACTGCACTGATGTCACTGATCAAGTACAGTAACGTAGGCGCGCACGTGTAGCTAGCTGCAGGGACCGAGTAGCATCATTGATTGCTAGGTCTGAAACATTCCGACCAGCACAAAGACAATAGTACACACTTTATCCATCATTACGAGCTACAACCAGAGAACAAACACAAGGAATGTGCTCAACTGACTGGCATGTCTTATGTGAGATCATAATCACTGTATTCTGATAGAACAGCTAGGCTATGTCTAAGGACAACATTTGATTGTGGTTGGTATTTTGCATCAAAACAAAAATCGAAAGGTAAGAAAATATGTGGTTTAGTGACTACTATTTATATTATTTTTAACAGCAAAACCCCCCCAAAATGTAATTATAGACATTCAGTGTGGCAGAAGAATGATAGCTGGTGCTGATAAGCCAGAAGTCATGACAATTTAGGTGTGCTTACAAACCTGGGCAAACTACGCAAAACTATTTAAAATCTTTCGGATCACATACCTGTAGTTTTAGACGAACAAAACAACGTTGTGTTTTTGTAATGGCAAACATGAAGATAGGGACTAGTTACTATATCGTATTACTACACATGTTTACTCATTGTTTTAATGAAGAAGAGTTAGTTGAATGCCTCATGGCTAGGCCCCTTAAAGCAAACCTTTACTACAGTTAATGAACTCCAGTTGTTTATCTTAGCTGTTTTCTCATATGTACTAGTTATACAACTAAGTATGTCAGCAGGAAATAATAACAAATCTATCTTATATAAATAGAAGATTTGAGGCGGGTAAAGATATTTTAAAGGGCTTTCTTAGGATGCACTGTGTTATGACTGTGACCAACATTGCTGTTATAGTAGTATAAATATTGTTATCATTTGTGTATAGATTATCATGTATATATAGCTACTGTATATATTTGGAAAATGTACGGTAGGAGAGCAAAACTACTTTATGAAGATTTAGTATAGTAATGTATAAATAGGCACTTGATAGCTAGGCATACTCCTTATATCCCTCAAAGCATATTCCTATAGTTACAGTTCTGTCTGTATCTCAAACGCTTTCCATTATATGTGTTAAAGTTGTTGATGAAGAACATATTGATAAAATAAAACGGTGTATATATACTTTAGATTCAACTGATATTATGTAGTTGGACTGTATCTGTATAATGTATGCCAGCAGGTTTACTGTCATGGTAATTGTTAGTTTCTGAGTTACTATGTGTTACTACTCTAGGTGAGTGAATAAAATGAATGTGAGGACACTGAAGGAAAGTACATCAGGGGCTGTGAGATAAACAGCATGGGTATTTCTCTAAAAGCCTGCTTAGTCACAAGAGCTAAACTAGTAACTGATCACATCACATTAGTCTTAGCACTGCATTTGTTATATTTTCCTATTTTTTTCCAACTGAACGTACAGTATCTCCCATTTGAAAAGAGGGTTCATGTCCAACCAGAAGATAGGCGCTTCTGACAAGCTATGATGTCTTACTCAATGGCTGTCTATCCTTTGCCCACTAACTAAAAACTATTTACAAATGCACCGGTACATAATGGTTGCAAGAAAAACAGGCAAATTAAAGCCCTGGAACACACAAGCACATAGATGATTCAAACACACTGCAAAACTGATCCTGTGTCTCTACACTTAAGTAAAAATGTGAAATATAAGAACATGACAGTTAAAACACCAAACGAAAAGCTGTAGGCTTAATTCTAAGTAATTCTATACCTGTGAATATATTGTATAGCTGAAAAATACATTATGTTATAGTAATCTTACAAACATAAATTCTAAACTCTTTCTTGACTGTATAGTATATAAACCGAGGACAACAACGACAGGGGCGTATTTCAGGGTCGCATTGCATGTTTTCCCAACTTTTTACCTGACTATTAATTGAACACAATGACATCAGCCACTGGTACAATAAGTTAATCAAACAAAAGAGAGATATGACAAGAAAGGCCAGGGAGGGACTGCTGACAAAACATGGCGTTGTTGGAAAACAAATCCTGGAAAGTTCTTATGTCATGTCAATTTATAGTATCATAAAATGATACTAATGCTAAGCGTCTGCTTGTAAGTCACACACAGGTATAAGTGAGGTCAACCATCTATGGGCCGGGGCGAGCCAACAGGCATATACCTCAGTATTGTCAAAGACTCTGTTATGTTTCCAATGAACCGTATCTCGTGAGCTGTGTGATAATATGGATGATTTATATAGCCCAAATCCACTCTTGAAATATCTCAAAACCAACATTAAACTATTACTTTGCTATGATCTTTTTTCACAACCTATGACAACGAGAAAATGATGTACTTTAGAAAAACATCTACAGTCAATAGTGCATTTGATTCATTTATGACATAAATATCATTTAGGCTGACTGTAAGAGACTGCAAAGTGGTCAAAATAATGCTAGATTATCTCACTGATAATACATTTGGAAGCAACTATAGTCTGGTCTGGTTTCATAAGAAATACGTGATGGTTAAATAGTTTAGCATTCATTATTCTGTTTCTGAAACTGAAGGTTGGACTTAGTTCACAGTGCATGGTTCTTACTGTGTTTACTGGGACTAACTTGGTGAATGTACTGCTCTGCCTAGCTGGTTGACCATTTCTATATTATTCCATAGAGCAGACAACACCACCACCACAAGCAACACCACCACCTCCACCACTACTACCTCTACCACCACCACCACCACCCCTACCACTACCACCACCAACAACAACTTTATGCCAGAGCAATAACATGTGATCAAAATAGATCTCAGCAGTTCCTTACATACTGTAACAATCTGTTAAGGACTTTGTCTCATCAAACATGAGACTACAGAGTCCTCTAAGACTACAGACACAATTAACCTTGTATGCAGCCATGCAGTTCCTGGTCTTACAGAGTAGCAATGGGAGCAACAGAGTAGAAGCATTTATAGGCTTGTGTTCCCGATAGAGACCTCTGCAGCAGAGGATAACAAACTCCGGCCCAATCCCAAGTCACATATATTGTTCCCTTTACTTGACAACCACATGCTATTTCAGTGACCAGATAGAAACTCTATGAAACATAATACAAGGCCCTCGCTCTGATGATATGAGGAAACTCTGGGATTGATTACTAACTAATAGCCCTCATCACTTCCTTGTTTTCAATTTGAAAGAGACAAAGATAGAATACAGTGAAGATGATAGAAGAGTATTATTAGGTAGGCCTTATCCAAATATCAACCAGCTGAAGCTAACTAAAGCACTAGGCACAAAATGCCATGCACTTCTTCCACTCGGGGCAATGTATTTACCACTATCAATATTTGATCAATAGATGTCTTTGTAAATGTGCACAACAAATGTGTTTATTAGCCCAAGAGGGTTAGCTAAAGCTGCGTCTCACAGTACCTGCACTGCATATTGCAAAGGAAGCCCTACAGTTCAGGTATTACACCTCCACTTGGGACACCAACAGTTTGATTATACAACACACACAAACACTCACACAGACAAACACAAGAGATGCAGACTTGTGTACAATTTACAAATAGCAAATAATAGCTGCGTACAATCTCCCACCCACCCTGTAATTCCTAAAGAAACTTGTTCTAAAAAAACACATAATTTATGTCCACGGACACTATAAAATATTTTTTTCTTTTTGGGGGGGGATTTCGTTTGGCATGAATGCTTTTGTATGAAAATTCAGCATCTGTTCTAATGTATGCAATGGGATAACTGCTGTTGAAGGGGATTACCTCTTGAAAAGAATACATTAAAAGGTTGAAAACAGAGACAAGCTCACACGATGGATCACATTTAAATAGAACTAAACGCTTGCACAAACACAGCACAAGTAAATACATATAATAACAAGAGATAACAAAAGCTAAGAAACATAAAATGACCTTATCGTAAAATGGAACAAAGCTATTCTAACACGATAATTCTACAACAAATTATTAGATAAAAAATGATTATTTTTCTCTAAAACTATAATATCTCTGGTAACAGTAGTGCACTTATCGGCTCAAGCAGTGCAACATATAGGCTATGCAAGAAAATAATACAGTCCTCTTATCAAGCTTTTAAGAAAGATGTTTAAAAAATGAACAAATGAAAATAATAGAATTTCATTTATTAAGTAAAACAATAAAATATTAAGCACAGGCATTTGAAGAAAATGTGCAAAGCAGCACTTTGTTTTTATCTACAACATATTGTTTTCAGACTGTACTGTAATTCTGGTAAGTTACTATCTTATCATGGTAACTAAAAAGGTGTGTCTACTCAAAGAAATGAGCAAAATCTTCAGATTGCAGTTGCAGGCAGACGTGTATGTCTTATTTTGGATAAAATGCATGAACAGTAAGCCAAATATCAGAGCAGAGCCTTTGAGTGACGTGACACTTGAATGACATCCCCTTGCCTTACTCCCAAATCTATTCTGTACACACTGTGTCTAGGTATCTGTGAAATCAGGAATGTATCTTATTGTCTTGGAAGTCCATCTGCAAGTTGTGTTATATTATGAAGTAATTATTGACCGGGGTATATGTTATTGTGGTTTCTTTTGCCTCGTCTGTCTCGGTGTTTGTATTAAATGTCCGAACGTGACATGCCATTTGGGCCACCAGGTGGAGCTAACATTTCAGGAGTAGTGCATTTTAGTTTCTCCACCTGCTCAAATAGCTGTGTCATGTCCATAGGAACAGGATATACAGAGATTTAGGTCATACAATTATATTTTTGTCCAATGCAAGTTCACAGAATCACTCAATTTACCGGTAATCTATTTGAAAGCTGTCTTAAACTATCCTGGTAAACCATTCCATTATCAAATAATATATTTTAGTTTCTTAATTTAAACGTTAATAGTAATATTGACCAATCATGTTGTAATCTACAGCTGATAACAGTCTGGTGCAAATTGCGAAGCAGCAGTCATGATGAGTCTGGTAGCATACTCAATCAAGCCTGCTACAACTGCACATGTAAAATCCTCTTCATAGAACTAAACAATAATTTATAACCTCATTATGTCAAGAAGAACCTTTAGTCTTTTGTTATGTCACATGTTGTAAATGGAAGAGGTCTAATAGCCTTAACAGTCTTCTAAGATATTAGTGGCAGTGTATGCAAATGAAATAAACTCCTAACAATGTTACATTTTTCTCAAATACTGTCTTATCAACAACCCTAATTTTGTAAACTTAACCTGAACCATCAAAATGCATGGACAATAACACATATACTAAATACCCATTTCTATACCCACTCACAGGAAGTTACATTTCAGTACAATTATTAATATCAATTTGTACCTTCACAACAGCTGTATTGTAATCCCTCAATACCTTAATAATAATAAATAAAAACCCAGTGTCAAATTAATTACTCTCCTTTTCTTACCCTACATAAGAAGGCAAACTTGTGACCAACAATATTTTTTAGAGGGAATCTTTAGCCCAAGCCAGATTTTTTATATTTTTTTGTGAAAATTATACCACAGTAAGCTTGGACTCCTAATAGTGTCCAAAACGGTCAATATGGGATTACATTTACCATGTTCCAAATTCCATGGCAATGTTTGCACACGCACACACACGCACACATACAAATACACACGCACAAGTACACACATACACAGATTAACACATACACTCATACAAAGATATATTTATACTGTATATAGGTGTGTGAGTTTGAATTTGTGTATGTGTGTGTGTTTCTTTCATAGGCCTTTCGGTAGTGTTCAACACATAAATCAGTATTTTAGGAAAGCATACATTTAGAGGCCTGTAGTAAGGATCCATCCAGTGGATCAATATCAAACTACAAAGCCTTAAGGCCACCATCTTGTTTTTCTTTTAGAATAACAAAAAAAAACTCATTTCTGGGAAACTTAATGTGCCAGTGTCTATACTGATTATTCTTCATGCCTCAAAATAAAAAAAAATCTAGTGCCATTTTTCTTTTTCATTTAATATTTTTTAAAGAAGTGTATCTATTTGTACTTATCCATCGGAGACATGCATTCGCATGTGGTCATTGAAGTGCTCAATTTGGTCGAACTTGGCAGGGCAGACGGAGCACACGTAGGTGGTCCCTTCTTGGCAGCTTGCCTCCGCAGCCACACCCACTCCTGGTCCGACCCCACCCCCTACTCCTGCGCCACCGCCGACGGGCATGGCGAGGGCCGCCACGCCGGCGCCAGGTTCGGGCACGGCCATGGGAATGGAAACGGGGCCACCGGCACCTGCTGCCCCGGACAGCCCTGTGACGGCGCCCCCTGTGCTGTGCAGAGCCATGTGTCTCTCCAGCAGGGTCTTGTGAGAGAACTTCTTCTTGCAGATGTAGCACTCATAGGACTTCTCTCCACGGTGCAGCCGCATGTGGACGTTGAGGGAGCTCTTTTGGGTGAAGCGTTTGTTGCAGATGCTGCACTGGTAGGCACGCACCCCTGTGTGAGTGACCATGTGTTTGATTAGGTAATCCTTCAGGGAGAACGAGCGCCAGCAGATGCTGCATTGATGTGGTTTCTCACCTGGATGTACAAAGAAGTCACAGTCATTAGGAGGAAAAAGGAGACAGAAAAACACAAAACCCTGCTAAACAACAAAGAACACTGACTGACAGTGAAGCTCCATTCTTCGAATGTAGCCTTGAGAATGTTGCATGATTTTTGCTAATTAACGAGGACGTTGCCCATCACAAAACAACAGTAAACCCAACACCTCAGTCCATGAACTCACTGTCAAGCAGCCATTGTTTATGGGCACGCTCATCCTCCAGTGTCTGATTCGTTACATTTGAATAGGCACCGATATTTCCTTCTTACTCATTAACATATTATCAGTGTATGAACTAGTATCTCAGTTTGAATATATTTTCTAAACTAATCAAAAACAATATAATTTTTATTCATTCATTCTGCTCTTAAATGGCCCAATTATGAATTCAGGTCAAATTTGAACCCCTTCCAACATCCTGCTCGGTGTTGTCTTCCCTATTTTTTACTTTTAATATTTATGCACCAACCACCCACTGATACAACTTTAAAATGACAAATAGTACCGAATCAATGTGTGATATCTTACAGAACAAGCTTAATGGGCAACCATAAAGGGCATTATATATCACCCACTATAATGTAATCAAAAACATAATATCAGCTACATGATGCAGGTAGCCACAGTTCACTTTTCAATGTGACAGAGCCTTGTAACTAATTTGTAGAGATCAGTTGGATCTAAATCAGGGATTGACATTAAGGTAACCTAAAACAGATATTTCTGGTTCCTCCCCATTTTTTAAGTCAGGGGTGTCAAACTCCTTCCACTAAGGGCCTAGTGTCTGCGGGTTTTTGCTTTTTCCTTTCAATTAAGACCTAGACAGCCAGGTGAGGGGAGTTCTTTACTAATTAGTGACTAAGTACAAGGGAGGAGCGAAAACCCGCAGACACTTGGCCCTCCATGGAATGAGTTTGACACGTGGTTTAAGTGGAAGACAATTTATGACATTTCTGTGTGCAAACAGCTAGAGCCATAAAGTGCCATAAATTGTCTCTCTTTCACTTAAACAATTGGGAGGAACCAAAAATACATGTTTTAGGCTACTGGAAAGTTTGGTTGTTTTCACCTGACCAATGGGGAAACCACAGAGAAGGCTCAACTTGCCCAACTGCCATTCCTTCCATAAGGGAAGAAACCAGAAAGTTCACTTGCCTGGCCAGTAGGACAACCTTTAATGTCAATCCCTGAAAATCACTACTTCTTTCATGCACAGAAAACAAATATACTGTATAAAGGGAAAGGGGGATACCTAGTCAGTCGTACAACTGAATGCATTCAAGAAAACTGAAATGTTTCTTCCGCATTTAACCCAACCCCTCTGAATCAGAGTTAGCCATCCATCCATCAAGAAATAGCCTATATACATCAAGCAACTAAACAAAATACACATTTATTAGGAGGGAATTCAAAAGGCTGATTGAGGACCTTTGTACTGAAGATGTTTGTTCTCTATGATTGTGTTGATGCTTTTCGTGTACAGATGTGAATATTGTTGTGTATATTGATGGGTATATTGATGTGTATAGTGTATATTGATGTGTACAGTGATGTGTATAGTGTATATTAATGTGTATATTGATGTGTATAGTGTATATTGATGTGTATAGTGTATATTGATGTATATAATGTATATTGATGTGTATATTGATGTGTATAGTGTATATTGATGTGTACAGTGATGTGTATAGTGTATATTGATGTGTACAGTGTATATTTATGTGTATAGTGATGTGTATTGTGTATATTGATGTGTATAGTGTATATTTAAGCAATAAGGCTTGAGGGGGGTGTGGTATATGGTCAATATACACCGAGATGCGTCGTGCCAAAGAACAGCCTTTTGTAGTGGTATATTGACCATATATCAGAAACCCCAGAGGTGCCTTAGTTCATTTTTACATGTTTTGTTTGAGCTGCTTTTTCATGGTGGAAAAAGTAATACTTGAATTTTAATAAATTGTCATACTTGAGTAAAAGTAAAGATACCTTAACAGAAAATGACTCAAGTAAAAGTGAAAGGCACAAAGTAAAATACTACTTGAGTAAAAGTCTAAAAGCATTTGGTTTTAAATATACTTAAGTATCAAAAGTAAATGTAATTGCTAAAATATACCTAAGTATCAAAAGTATAAATCGTTTCAAATTCCTTATATTAAGCAAACCAGGCGGCACCATTTTGATTTTTTTACGGCCAGGGGCGCGCTGCAACACTCAGACATAATTTACAAATGAAGCATGTGTGTTTAGTGAGTCAGCCAGATCAGACACAGTAGGGATGACCAGGGATGTTCTCTTGATAAGTGTGTGAATTAGACAATTTCCTGTCCTGCTAAGCATTCAAAAATGTAACGAGTACTTTTGGGTGTCAGGGAAAATGTGTGGAGTAAACAGTACATCATTTTCTTTTTGAATGTAGTAAAGTAAAAATTGTCAAAAATATAAATAGTAAAGTACAGATACCCCAAAAAATTACTTAAGTAGTACTTAATTACTTTACACCACTGGTTTTCATAATAGCAAGCTAGCAAGTCTGTTTGTTTGGTTACCACAGCTAGTAAACTTGCTAGCTACTTCAGTGGATGTTGAACACATGTCTACTGGCAAATGAACCTCATTTCTAGTGGCAAATGTCTGAAATTATAGCCATGGTATGAAAGGGAAAATCAACTCAGGACTTTTGGTTACTACATGATTCCATATGTGTTATTTCATAGTTTTGAATGAGTAGGTGTGACCAAACTTTTGACTGGTACTGTACATAAGGGATAATCAACGAGGGGCTATGTGTTCTATGGGAAATAATGCAACTCCATGGATGGTCAGTTCCACTCCGTGTCTTGGAACACACATTCCACCTCCTTCATTATTTTCCATAGAACGCATAGCCCCTCGTTGATAATCCCTTATGTACAGTACCAGTCAAGCGTTTGTTCACACCTACTCATTCAAGGATTTTTCTTTATTTTTACTATTTTCTACACTGTAGAATAATAGTTTAGACATCAAAACTATGAAATAACACATATGGAATCATGTAGTAACCAAAAAAGTGTTAAACAAATCATTTATATTTGAGATTCTTCAAAGTAGCCACCCTTTGCCTTGATGACAGCTTTGCACACTCTTGGCATTCACTCAAGCAGCTTCATGAGGTAGTCATCTGGAATTAATTTCAATTAACAGGTGTACTTTGTCAAAAGTTAATTTGTGGAATGGAGTGCTGCATCAGATGACCTGGCCGCCACAATCACCCGACCTCAACCCAATTGAGATGGCTTGGAATGAGTTGGACCGCCGAGTGAAGGAACTCCTTCAAGACTGTTTGAAAAGCATTCCAGGTGAAGCTGGTTGAGAGAATGCCAAGAGTGTGCAAAGCTGTCACCAAGGCAAATGGTAGCTACTTTGTAGAATTTGTTTAACACTTTTTTGGTTACTACATGATTCCATATGTGTTATTTCATAGTTTTGATGTCTTCACTATTATTCTACAATGTAGATAATAGTCAAATAAAGAAAAACCCATGAATGAGTAGATGTATCAAAACTTTTGACTGGTACTGTATATTGATCTGTATATTGATGTGAATAGTGTATATTGATGTGTATAGTGATGTGTACAGTGACGTGTATATCGATGTGTGTATTGATGTGTATAGTGTATATTAGTTTGTATATTGATGTGTATAGTAATGTGAATAGTGTATATTGATGTGTATAGTGTATACTGATGTGTATAATGATGTGTATAGTGTATATTGATGTGTATATTGTATATAGGATGTGTGTCTATATTGACCTCTTGCACAGTGAGGAGGGTTGTTTGAGTGGCCCAAAAATCTCCAAGGATCACAGTTGGAGAATTGCAGACGTTAGTTGGGTCTTGGGGTCAGAAAGTCTCCAAAACTACAATCAGACGCCATATACATAACCACAAGTTGTTTAGGAGGGTTGCCATAAAAAAGCCTTTGCTGTCATCAAACAACAAACTCAGGCGCCTACAGTTTGCCAAACGTTACTGTAACTTTCAATGGGACCGGGTTCTATGGTCAGATGAGACCAAAATTGAGCGTTTTGGAAACAAACACCAGAGGTGGGTTTAGCGTAGAAAGAAAGATAGCCATGCAGAAAAGTACCTCCTCCCCACTGTGAAGTATGGTGGTGGATCTTTGATTTTGTGGGGCTGTTTTTCTTCCAAAGGCTCTGGACAACTTGCTAGGAGACATGGTATCATGGACTCCATCAAGTACCAGTAGATATTAAATCAAAACCTGACTGCCTCTGCTAGGAAGCTTAAACTGGGCCGTGGTTGGATCTTCCAGCAGGACAATGATCCAAAGCACACCTCAAAAATCAACACTAAAATGTTTCACTGACCACAGAATCAAGGTTTTCCAATGGCCATCACAGTACCCTGACATAAACCCCATAGAAAACCTGTGGGATGAGCTAGAGGAGAGTCCACAAGCGTGGACCTCGGAATCTGAAGGATCTGGAGAGTTTTTGTATTGAGGAATGGTCTCAAATCCCTTGCCATGTGTTCTACAACCTCATTACGCATTATAGGAGAAGACTCAGAGCAGTTATCTTGGCAAAGGGAGGTTGCACAAAGTATTGAATGAAGGGGTGCCAATAATTGTGGCACACATATATTTGAGAAAAACATTTGTTTCATGATAATAATTGATCTATTTCAATTATTTTACTTTAATTAAAGGTTAGATTTTTGGGAATATTTTGAATGAAAGACCAAGAGGATAAACAATAAAGACAATTTTTTCACAGCCTGTTTTGCTCCTATTTACCAAGGCTGCCAATATTAGTGGAGGGTATATTGATGTGTATAGTGTCTATTGATGTGTATAGTGTATATTGATGTTTATAGTGTAGTGTTGTGTATATTGATGTGTATAAGGGAAAGGGGGATACCTAGTCACTTGTACATCTGAATGCCTTCAACTGAAATGTGTCTTCTGCATTAAACTCTCCGAATCAGAGAGACGCAGGGGGCTGCCTTAATCAACATCCACTGCCCCCAGGGAACAGGTTAACTGCCTTGCTCAGGGGCAGAACAACAGATTTTTACCTTGTCAGCTCAGGGATTTGATCCAGTAACCGAAAGGTTACTGGCCCAATGCTCTAACCACTAGGCTACCTGCCGCCCCAGCATATGCTGATGTGTATAATGATGTTTTTAGTGTATATTGATGTGTATAGGGATGTGTATAGTGTATATTAATGTGTAGAGTGTATATTGATTTGTATAGTGTAGATTTCTGTGTATATTGACGTGTATATTGATGTTTATAGTGTATAATGGTTTGTTATTGATGTGTATAGTGTATATTCATGTATATATTAATGTGTTTAGTGTATAGTGATGTTTATATTGATGTGTGAATTGATGTGTATAGTGTAGTTTATATTGGTTTATATATTGATGTGCATAGTGATGTGTATATTGATGTGTATAGTGTATATTCATGTGTACATTGATGTGTATAGTGTATATTGATGTGTATGTTGATGTGTATATTGATGTGTAGTGTTCAATGATGTGTATAGTGTATATTGATGTGAATATTGGTGTATAGTGATGTGTATAGTGTATATTGATGTGTATAGTGTATATTAATGTATATATTGATGTGTATAGTGATGTATATATTGATGTGTATAGTGTATAGTATAAATTGATGTGAATATTGATGTGTATAGTGTATATTGATGTGTATATTGATGTGTATAGTGTATATTGTATAGTATATATTGATGTGAATATTGATGTGTATAGTGTATATACATGTGTATATTGATGTGTATAGTGTATATTGATGTGCATAGTGCATATTGATATGTATATTGATGTGTATAGGGCTGTATATAGTATATCGATGTGTATATTGATGTGTATATTATTTAATATATTGATGTGTTTAGTGTATAGGGATGTGTATATTGATGTGTTTATTGATTTGTATAGTGTATATTGGTTTGTATATTGATGTGTATAGTGTATATTAATGTATATATTGTTGTGTATAGTACATGTTGATGTTCATTTTGATGTGTTTAGTTTATATTGCTGTGCAGAGTGATATGTATAGTGTATATATATCTGTGTATAGTGATGTGTAGTGTTTAGTGAGGTGTATAGTGTATATTGGTTTGTATATTGATGTGTATAGTGTACATTGATGTGAATATTGATATTTATTGATTGACTATATTGATGTGTATAGTCTATATTGATATGTGTATTGATGTGTATAGTGTCGTGTGTAGTGTATATTGGTTTAAATATTGATCTGTATAGTGTATATTAATGTATATATTGATGTGTATAGTGTATTGTGATGTGTATATTGATGTGTATAGTGCATATTGATGTGTATAATGTATATTGATGTGTACATTGATTTGTATAGTGTATATTGATGTGTATAGTGTATATTGATGTGTATATCGATGTGTATAGTTTATATAGATGTGCATATTTATGTGTATAGTGTATATTGATGTGTATATTGATGTGTATAGTGTATATTGATGTGTATAGTGTATAATATACTGTACTGTACTGTCAAAGGTACTGGAGTCCTTAGTTAGTAGGCAGCTAAAGACCTACTTCCAAGAAAACAACATCTTAAATGGAATGCAATCAGGTTTTAGGTCTGGCCACAGCACTGTTTCAGCAACATTGAAGGTTTTAAATGACATCCACTGTGCTCTTGATAAGAAGTTACATTGTGTGTCTGTTTTTATTGATTTGTCGAAGGCTTTTGACACCGTGGACCATGATGTGTTAGTGCAAAGGTTAAAATGTTGTGTAATTACTGGTCATGCTCTAGATTGGTATATAAATTACCTATCAAATCGTACACAATGTGTAATGGTGGATGGTTGTAAATCTGAGTCCATAGAGGTGTGCTCAGGTGTTCCGCAAGGTTCTATTTTGGGCCTACTGTTGTTCATTTTGTATATCAACAACATTGGGGATCTTATTGAAACAGTGGATGTTCATTTTTATGCAGATGATACTGTTCTTTATTCAAGTGGTAGTTTATCTTTAGCTTTTGAAAATGCCCAAAGAGCATTTAACATCATACAACAGAATCTGTATGATTTAAAGCTGATTCTAAATTCAGGTAAAACAAAATGCATGGTATTTTCAAATGCCAGGCATGTTACAAATCATGTCATTGCTACATTGGCTGGACATACTATAGAGCAAGTTAAAGTGTACAAATATTTGGGTGTGTGGGTTGATGATAAGCTGAGCTTCACTGTGCATGTAGAGAACTTGATAAGGAAGCTCAAGCTGAAAATAGGATTTTATTACCGGCATAAGGCTTGTTTTTCTTTTGAGGCCAGGAAGGAGCTGGTACGATGTACATTACTGTCGGTTTTAGATTTTAGTGATGTTATATATATGCAGGCCTCAGCCACTACCCTGAGAGCACTTGATTCAGTGTATCATGCAGCCCTCAGGTTCATTACAAATCAGAAATGTCTAACACATCATTGTGATCTCTACAGCGCTGTTGGCTGGTCGTCATTGACCTTGTGTAGGCTTAAACACTGGTATACACTGATTTATAAGGCCATATTGGGTAAAATGCCATTTTATCTCTGTTCTTTTTTAGTCAGGTCAGTAAATAAATATCAATTACGGTCCCATTCTGATTTGCTTCTAACAGTACCAAAAATTAGAACAGGTCATGGTAGAAATAGTTTTAGTTACTTAGCACCGTGGTCCTGGAATTCTCTCCTGAACATTTTAAAATGTCATGATCTAGTTTCGTTGGTGGAGTTTAAACACTTGATCGATGTATATATCAAAGAAGAGTGTAATTGTTTTTAGGCCAGCTGTTTTTAGTCAAGATGTTTGTGTTTTTAATGTAATATGTAATTGTTGTACTGTATGTGTGTTTATAGTTTTGTTTAATGTTGTGTTCCCCCTGCTGCTATTGGACCAGGTCTCTCTTGGAAAATAGATTTTATCTCAATGAGAAAAAACCTGTATAAATAAAGCTAAAAAATATATATACTGTATATGTGTATCGTGTATAGTGTATATTGATGTGTATATTGATATGTATAGTGTATATTGATGTGTATATTGATATGTATAGTGTATATTGATGTGTATAGTGTATAGTGATGTATATATTGATGTGTATAGTGTATATTGATGTGTATAGTTTATAGTGATGTATATAATGATGTGTATAGTGTATATTGATGTGTTATTGATGCGTATAGCGATGTGTTTAATGTGTATTGATGTGTATAGAGGGCTCATCTGTGAAAGAGACCTTGGTCTCAGCCTAGTTTAAAAACAATCCATTGCTACATCTAAACTAAAATAATTATTCATTGTGTTTGTGTCTTTTATGTTTGCAAATGTATAGGGAAATTATTTGAAACTCACCAGTGTGCACAAACATGTGTTTGACGTAGTTCTGTTTAGCAGTAAAGGTTTTAGTGCAGAGAGTGCACTCATAGGGCTTCTTCTCCCCCTGTCCCATCTGGGCCGCCTGTTGCTGTTCCCGCGCTGCCTGTTGCTGTACCGTCAATTGCTGAGGGAATGGGGGCATACTAGGGGTAGGCCCGGACACAAACTGGGGCTGCTGGCCTCCCATGGACTGCTGCAGGCTGAAGAGGAAGGGCTTGTTGTTGCTGGCCGACTGTGTGGGAAACAGAGTGGGCAGGTAGGAGTTGCCAGCCATGCCCATTACCTGGGTGTTGCTGGTCATGGTGAGTGGCATCCTCAGGTTGCTGGTGTGAGATTCGGCCTGACGCATATAGAGTAGGGCACTTGGCAGAGACTGGGCCATGATTGGGTTGGGCAGGGGCTGCAACATGTTACTGTCGCTAGTGCTGTGGGATGTGCCCCCTTCCTCCGTCTCATGAATCTGCTCTGGGGAGGAGTCATCGACCTCAATCTGCACTGGGGTCCCCTCTCTACCTCCTTCCCTCCCAAAGCCCAGGGGGTACTGGTGCTGGTCCACGGAGTCTGGCTCAGTACCAATGGAGGAGCTTACCCCTGAGTCAAAGCTTTCACCCTTCGGTTCAGTCTCCACACTCTCAACGTGGTCAGTGTCCTCTGTGCACTCATCCATACCATAGCAGCTGTACTCATCCTCTGCTTCCTGCTTTATGTGAATGCCTCCTGTCTGTATGCGTACCGGTCGGGGCTGCTTGCGGCAGTGGGTGGTCTCAGGGGTGGATAGGAAGCGTTCCATCTGCTGTGACCTTTCATGGATGCGGGTGATCCACGGCGGGTCCTGGTCGTGCTGGTCCTTCTGCATGCTAAGGGCTGGGTCGTAGCTTGTTGTCATACTGGTTACGTAGTGGGAGCGCTCACGGGTTCCATTCTGCAGTGAGAGGCCCGAGTAGGAGTACAGCGATGTGTACGCACGCTCAAGACTCTGCTGGGACGTGGCCTGCATGTACCCTGACTCTGCATCGCTGCTGGGCCCAGAGGTGCCTGACTCAGGTGTGCCCCGGGGCGTCTCCTGCCCAGAGTCCCCTGGGTTGACAGGGAACCCCCCTGGACCGGCCAGGCCCACATTCTGGGACACGATGCGGGTGCACTCATCGATGACCGTCTTGATCTGCAGGATGCTGGCAGCAGTGAGGATCTGGAGAGCCTCCGATTGGGACACCCGCAGGACCCCGCTGTACATGAAGTCTATCAGCTTCTGGATGGACTGCACCGAGACCACCGAGGGGATCTCAATGTCACTGTAGCCCAGGAGAAGCTTGTCCTGAAAGAAGGGGCTCCCAGCGGCCAGCACGCAGCGGTGGGCTCGCAGCATGCTTCCATGGATCCGAACAGTCACGTCACAGAAGTGCCCGCGGTTGCGCTGCTCATTGAGGGTCTCAAGTACAGAATTGCTGAAGTTGTGGAGATTGATGTTATGAATGCGCTCGGTCATCCCCTTGCAACAGATGTCACCTGGACACAGAAGAAAAAAAGGCTTAATGTTTTAAATAATTAATAAACCTTTAGAAAGTCAAAATGTGGGCCACATGATGAGCACTATCTAATACAAAAAAAATGATAATGATTATCAAATACATTTTAAGATGAAACATAGCTGCACTGCAGGGACATAATCAGGATATTTAGCACAGAAATGCCAAGTTTAATCAATTTCAACAAATGACCTTCTCCATCCACCCCATGTGCTTTCCTCACATTTCAGTGGTCATCTTATTTTCATAAGATGTTGGCATTTGATATTGAAACAATCAAATTAGTCAAGGTAAACTAGCTAGCTGGTTAGTAGTTGGATGAATGTCTGCACAAAACTGCACAACAAAGGATCTGTAGCGCGATAGAGCGAAAGAGACAATCAAGATGGATCCCCATCTCATTAGTTTTGTTCCCATCTTACAAGTCTGGTGGTAGATTTTCTCTGAGACTCTAAACCCCCAGTAGGTGGTGCTCTGGGTTTAAACTAATAGGCTTAGTTAATCAGCCGTCCACCTGCGTGCTCAGTGATGGTGCTCCCTAACTATCTTACCCTCTGCTCTCCCAGTGATGGTGCTCCCTAACTATCTTACCTCTGCTCTCCCAATTTTGGGACATTACACAAATTAAGCTGGTATTTGCGCCAGAGTCATTTGCTAAAATGTGGTCTGACAATGTTTAGGCCCCCCTCATGAATGGATTTGTGGCTGCCCTGAACACAAACTGTACCTGAAACTCATATCTACAAATTGGCTAAGCAAATAAACAAATCTTCAAAGATAGCTCCATTTTATTCCAAGCGTAACAGTATTGCTCTCAATTCATGCAATGTTAAAGCTCCTCTTAGACATCTAAATGTAGTATTAACAAAATGCTACAAAGACAATATACAACTTGTTGACTTGTTGAATAATGCTTGACTTTTCTAGCTAACATTTGAAGATCAGTTGAAAAAGACTGGATATGACAATGAAAGACAATGGCATCCAATAGCTTTGTCATTCCACACATGGAATCTAGATTAATTAAATTGGTTTTCTACCATTTCACCATAATAACATATTTTATTAACCACTTTGATAGCAGAACAAGTATCAAATCACTAAATATTATTTATCATTAGCCCTCCAGCAAACAGCCTCTACATTATACTGTCCTTAAAAAAACATGAATGGCTTTTCTGTAAGACTGAACACCTGTTCATACAATCGTATATGTTTTACATAATTTCATTCATCCACATAACCCACACCCAGAGCACAGGGGTTCTTGAAACCACGGCTATTATACAGTACCTCCCCCTTTACCCTCTGGGTTCATACTGTACACACACACACACACACACACACACACACACACACACACACACACACACACACACACACACACACACACACACACACACACACACACACACACACACACACACACACACACACACACGTTTATTCTTATAGCACCTGACCCCCTTTCACTACTATCACCCTTGTAATTATCATATGCAATAGCAGTAAAACTATAATTAAATCAGACTTCTCTCCTATGCAATCGTAAAGGAAAGGTGGCATGATATACAATATATTCCACAAATCTAACAACGTAGATTGATTATATTCCATATAAACGGTCTTTATGCAAAAGTGTATAAAACATTTTCGCAATTTGAATTACATTCATCAAAAACTCCTATACCAACAATACAGTGCAGCTTTGACGTCAAGAAAGGAACAGCCAGCTGGTGGCTTTGGTGATGGAGGCTAATCGGGTAAGTAGGTACTAAAGTGCCCAAAGAGTTTTGTCATATTATCTTGTTAGTAGATTATAAAAAATTAAGATAGCCAGCTATCTAAGTGCACCGGGTCTTGCAAAACTAACTGGCCCACTCAGATCTAACATGGTGTTTGGGGATGGAATAAGCTAACTAGCTAGCTAGCTAGCTAGCAAGCTACAACAACCCCATCAACACTGTACGTTTTGCAGAAATGAATGGTCAAATACCAATCGGATTAACGTCATTATTTATTTCAAGGTAGGTCTTTATTTTAGCTGAACTGCCTGATCTTTCTTGGCCGATATAACTTGCAGGATATCATGGTAGCCAATGTTTGTGTTAGCCATTATACCTGGATTTACTGTTACTGCTGCTAGTAACGTTAGCACTCAGGTTAGCATGTGGCTAGCTATAGCTACCATTGGCCAACAGTTTTAGCCAGTTTGGTTATAGACTTTCAATGTCTACTATGATGGTAAAGGTTTATCTTGATTTTGTGTAACAGTATGAGAAATGCTGGACTTGGTACGATGGGGGTCCTTACCGTCTTATGTGGACAGTGGCTTCACTCCTGCTATGTATTCACTTGTGTCCTTCTCTTAAAGTCACTTTTCCGAACGCTTTTCCGACATGACCTCGGTCAAATTCGGATAAAATATAAATTTCTCTCAAAATACAAAATGTAAAGTGATATGTCGTACTGGGACTTTTAGTTGGAAGGATGAAATCAATCCGAATGTTTAACAGCAACCTAATTCTGCAATCTTCCCTTTAATGTTAAACACAATCATCACGATCTTCCTAGATAATGTATAATGTATATTCATGGCCATGCCTTGCTTTTAGGTCAAGTGATTACCTTTGACCATCTGCCAGAGAAAATAAAAGCCTTGAATCTACAGTATGTCTATTTACTTTAATGTTTTATATAAGACTTGCTATCAAAACCAAGGGAAGAACTAATGAGCACCATTTAGTTTTATTTACTCTTGGGAACCCAATTGATCGAAAGCATTATAATATATAAAAACTGAAAGAAAAAAAATTAAAACAAACATCCTCTAATCACAGCCATTAGGCTTAATACAATCAGAAAGAGAAAAATGGGATGACTGCAACATGCCGTGACAGCAGGACAGCTTCGGTATATATTTATAAAACCATATTGAATGTCTGTTAATAAATGACAAACACACCCATGTAGCTAGAGATACCGGGGCCAAAGTAGCCTAACTACCGACAGACTGACCAACTGACCGACCAACTGACCAACCACAGAAATATACTCACAGTCAGATGACTCTTTGTTGGGAAGATGTGTGTGAGGCTGGTGATGAGGCACAGGGCACACTGCTACAGGTTGCTGGTGAAGGTGACTATGGAAAGACCAGTCCTAGGCTGTCCCTTCAGTCCTCTCTGCTGCCACTATCATAGGTCGCTCTGCCACAGGGCCACAGTGGTCTCTTCAATACCACCCTGGGGGAAAAAGAGAGAATTCATAAATCAACATGTTCATTCTGAGAAAGAAATGTGTAGGTGTCTAACCTTCATACATAGATAATGAAGTGAGCAATGCAATCTGGATGTGTTATAATTTAACTCCAAGGTAAAGAGTGAGTGGACCTTCTAGACCAATTTAAGGCAGTTTACTCTAGTGGACATTTGACCGCCAATTATATGTCAAGGTTAGAAATCATATGGTCACAGGGCCAAATCTCTTTTCAGTCGTTATCTAAACTACTGGTCAGTGAACCACACCCTGCAAAGGAGATCCTTCCACATTCCAGTCTGATTTACCCACAAAGATATTATACTCCTCATACTGTATCATATTTTCCCGTTCTGAATAAAAGTACAAAGGTCAAAGGCTATATACATATGTTCAAGATCTCATAGATTTATCAGAAAAGCATTGAGAGAGACCAGGAAATTCTACAACATGCCTTGAGAGGGCCTAGAGGACTCAGGAGCTTGATTTATTTGAATAAAAGGTTGCAACAATGGCGAAAGGATTGTTCTCCAATACAAAGGACTCCAACAGTGTGTGTGTGTGTATATATGTGTGTGCCAAGGCAGTACTGAATGTGATTTCAAATGTATGTTTATTTATTTTTACTCCTTTTTCTCCCCAATTTCGCAATATCCAATTGGTAGTTACAGTCTTGTCCCATCACTGCAACTCCCGTACGGACTCATGAGAGGCGAAGGTCGAGAGCCATGCGTCCTCCGAAACACGACCCCGCCAAGCCGCACTGCTTCTTGACACACTGCTCGCTTAACCCGGAAGCCAGTCGCATCAATGTGTCGGAGGAAACACCGTACACCTGGCGACCGAAGTCAGCATGCATGCGCCTGGCCCGCCACAAGGAGTCGCTAGAGTGTGATGGGACAAGGACATCCTGGCAGGCCAAACCCTCCCCTAACCCGGACAACGCTGGGCCATTATGTGCCACCTCATGGGTCTTCCGGTCGTGGCCGGCTGCGACACAGCCTGGGATCGAACCCGGCTCTGTAGTCAAATGTATTATAAAACATATTTTGATTTGTTTAACACATTTTTGGTTACTACATGATTCCATATGTGTTATTTCATAGTTTTGATGTCTTCACTATTATTCTACAATGTAGAAAATAGTAAAAATAAAGAAAAACCCTGGAATGAGGTAGGTGTGTCCAAACATTCTTGAAGAAACACAAAAAGGCATATAACTACACCCAGGGTGTGATTCTCAGGTTTACAGAGACTCTAAGCCATACATATGTGTGCATGGCTATAAACTGTAAAAGGCCAACTGTAGACGATGTGAGCATCCCCAGGTTTGTACTGTAGGTCCTCACAACTGTTCACAAAATGGAGGAAATTTCCATATATCAAATTCAAATAAATCTGATTATATCATGAAATTTCCTAAAGGATAAATACCCATATTTGCTTTGAACCGTTGCATTGTGGTTTCCTCTTTTTGATGGTGGACAGTGCCTATAGTACAATACAAACAAATGTCTTCCTATTTTTTTTGTCTTCCCTTGTCTTGCCATGTGTCTTTCATCTATTGCAATCTATTTACTGAATGATCTTCATGAATATGATCATACACTATACTGTAGGAATATCATGTATTTGGTATTTTATTCGGATCCCCATTAGCTGTTGCTGAAGCGACTTTTCCTTGGTTAAAGCACTAAGCTTGATTAAACTGTAAACATTAGTAGAGAGGGTAACCAACAACCATTTTAATCATTCCAAGGAACCTTTAAAATATTTGACTCTGGGAAAATGTACTGGCATCAAGTAAAACAACTTGTATTAACTTTAAGAGCGACTAATCAAAAGGTAATGACTGCAACAGACAAACAAGACATAGCATGTGACGGTAATGAATACTGAATTGTCTCCATAAATGCTTTATGTCATTTATCTATTCATCAGATTTATTCTCTGCTTTTGGTTATCTTTCCCAGTCTGCTCTGAGCATAGATATTTATTTTTCTAAAAAGGGCTTTATTTATCCTTGCATACTTTCCATTGTATTAGTAGGCCTATGCCTCTGGCAGACCAGCCAGATTAATGTAATTAAACTGCTTTGTATAGATGTAGGATCTTAATTTGAGCCAGTATGCTACAGCAGGAGGGGTTGTAGGGGTTGATAGGAAAGTTATCCTGCAACAGGGTGATCAAATTAAGATCCTACATCTGTAGATGCACAGAAGCAGTCAAATACAACCTTTGGAAAAACAAAATATCATAAACTAAGAAAACACAATGTAACGTACAACCAGGGTTCCAAAACGTTTCTTCTGCTGTCCACATATGATAAACCTTTTAGGCTCCATGTAGAAACCTCTGTGGAAAGGGTTATACAGTACATGGAACCCATATGGGTTCTACCTGGAACCAAAAAGTTTTACCTGGATACATGCAGTGCTCCATTGCGAAAGAGATTCTTAGTTTCAATGGGACTCCCTGTTAAAATAAAGGTAAAATAAAGAAATGTGGACCTCTTCAACCTGTTTCCTAACAACCAAATGCCTGTGGTTACACCACAGAAGATTGACATACTATGCCAATAGTTGTGTTCCCCGCCATGAATCATTTTTGTTTCTCTATTGTTTTATCGAATTATAGTTTGAGGCACAGTAAATATAGCTATAAGCATGTGTTGCTGTTTGTTTTCCATATTGGACAAAATGGCACCATGTTTCCATAACGAGCCACTGCTGTGGTTTTAGGTCAAACAGCTCAACAGAAACAAGCCTTGGTTAGCCTCACCAACTACACCACCAGCCATATTATTTTAATATAGGGACTTTGCAAAACACCTTCCAATGATGCTAAGAACTAAGTCTGAAGCCATTGCTATTAGGGATGTAACAAGTGGACCATTTTTCTTAACGTTTAAACTGCAATTTTTGTATTGGGTTTCTTTTAAAACCATAAGAAAAAAACATACAATTCCACATCAATTCACAATGCAGAATAATGGTCCTATTACGTATGTAAGACCACTAGTGCTGGGCAATGAAGTTATATCTACCACAACCCTTTACAGACATGGAACACTGCTACAGTAGCATGTCAATAATTGATCACTTTTAAGACAATTTCAAAAAGTGCAGCATCAGAAGCATCTGTATCTTTTCAGAGAGTAGAATTCTGCCCTGGCATATAATGTTCTATTGTTTCCCTGACAACAATAAATGTTGCTGATTGATGTTCAGCTGTGTTGTTTATGTTTTCTTTATGGTAAGTTATGGTAACTTTAAAGTACTTTTTTAGGAAAGAGTGGTCTGTGCTCAGGCAGCAGGCAGGCTAGGATTGACAGGTCTGGTCGCTTAGTGATGAAAGTTAGTCCCGCTTCAGAAGCAGCGTTACTTTACAGGTAAAATGCCGTTCATGTCTCCAGAGAAGGTTTTGTGTCAGCGTTTAAGAAGCCGTAGTGTTGCCTGCCCTAACAGGCAAGCAAACATGCCGTAGCCGGGGCGCTTTCAAGGGGCCACA
This sequence comes from Salvelinus alpinus, assembly GCF_045679555.1. Classification (NCBI taxonomy): domain Eukaryota; kingdom Metazoa; phylum Chordata; class Actinopteri; order Salmoniformes; family Salmonidae; genus Salvelinus; species Salvelinus alpinus. The sequence continues at coordinate 32,021,646 of NC_092109.1, read as the reverse complement.
TACCATTATATCTGAAAAGGGTAATTGATACAGGCTACAGTATACCGGTAGCCTACTGTAATTTCATATTATGAGACAAAAACACCCCCACCCACTCTGCAACGAAGAGTAGCCTACACCGTGCTCGCTAGACTGGCCCGAATATACTGTATCAGTTCATGAATAGCCTAAGCTAGGATTTTCTACACGCAACAGACCGAAGACTGAACACACACTAGTGTCATTCACGAAAAGAAAGAGCAGGCTGGCCAGCATGAGGGAGAGAGAGGAGGGGCAGACAGAACCGTGTGCATATGTCTTGGTAATATGCATCTCGCAATGTCTTAATTGTATTGCATGCCTCGCAAATTCACCAAAGTAGCTTAAAGTTTGCCTCTTCCTCTCTGGTTTTATCTAAATTAGACAACTTTCCCCAGGCCTTTATAGCCATATAGTCTAGTTAGGCTATAGCACGGAAAATCATGTTTTGTGATAACTGCACTGTGATTTTAATTATGTGGGGGAAAAAACATTGTTTTTCGGTTAGGGATTTTTCTTAACGTTAAGGATCCCAACTCCATTTAAACGTTTAAATGTTCACACCCCTAATTGCTATGCAACTGAAAAGATTTTGAGTGTTGCGTGGCAACAGCTGGAACAAACCAAAGCAACACCCTAAATTGTCTTCTGACCCCTAATAATCCATACAATCACAATAAGATCCCAGCAGCTACCCTTGCGGTCCCCTGATAAAGTTTAATGTGTAAGCACACTTGCCAGGACCGTAGTCACTGGTTAACCTTCTATGTGCGTACACTGCCTATACAGTATGCCCATTGCCCAACACTGAGCAACTAAATGTCAGACCTATTCCTATAGAATTTGAATTCAAGTACAATAGTACATTCTATAATAAAGAACACCATAGAGATGTACCATTCATCACACACACACATACACGCACAGTATGCACTCTCTCACTCACTTCTAAAAAAAATAATAGAAAGAACATTAAGGGGCCTTTTTCTAGTTATTTTTTAAAAGTGTCACAAAGTGCTGAAATCAAGAGGGAAATTTCACTAGTTTACAAAAGCCAGTGAATGCAAGTTAATTAGTGTGTTAACGTCAGGTTAGTGTCATTCCATGGTAACCTGATGACAAAGGCCTCTCCAGGGCCAGTTTTAGACAACACAAGCATATTTACTTCCTCCCTGGTCTCAGTTGCAATCTAGACATGTAAATCCACCTGCCTGAGCGTTGAAGTGAGGTGAATAGGGGCACAAAGGAGCAGACTAAGGGAAGCAGACTTCTGCTGCCCAGACTGCCACTCACAACAGTGATTCCATTTTAGCTGTGACACAGTGGGTGAGCAGCAGCCAGCTCCTACCTGCAGTGAATGCTAATCAGTCCAGGGGTCTCCCTCCTCCCTCCCCTGCCTTGGACGAAAGGGGCTGATGATGATCCTTCAAAATTAATTAGATCCTTTTTGGAGGCAGCCATTTTCTTCCACTACTTATGCCTCTGCCAAATCTGTATCATTTTGTATTTTCATCCCTGTTCAGAGGGAATCAAACTATACTATTATAATGCATTTATGTGTCTGATATTGATCTTCCCCAAGCCTTTCCACAGCTCTCCCTTTCTCTTTCTCTCGCTCTCTCTCCCTGCACTGCACTGTGTCCCTCTCTGTAGAGTTAGCTGTCAATAAGTCCCCAGAGGTCAGTTCGTCTGCTAGAAATCAGACACAATGCTCCAGACTGCCAGTGCCATGCCCTGCTGCCACAACAAAGACCACAGGAGAAAAAAAAGGAGGAGAGAAGGGAAGAGAGCAGCATCACCAGTCTGACTTCAGGTTAATCAGAGCTGCCTAGCCTGCCTTAATTAGTTGGCAACCTCATGAAGAATACTGCGCCAAATTTGGAAATCAGTTTAATCTAGGGGGAAAATGAAAAGAAGGTGGGGGTGCGGGATGGGGTTGAGGACAGAGATGAGAGGCGGGTTTGTGAAAGGAGACGATGTTAGCCATGTGAATAATATACATCTTGAATATGCAAATGTGACTTACAATACACACCACAAGCATATATTTTCTCCTTGATACATGTGAGCCTACAGAGGGATTTTAATGGAAATGAACCAACCCATTTGTTTCCTTGGGCGATGAATAATCTGTGATGTGTATTGTGTTGTGCATACTGTACCATTCAGAAGGATATTCTGGCCTATTCTGATTCTATTTAGTGTTAACAGCAAACAGACATTAACGCAGCATGCAGTGTTTTGCTACTTTTTGTTGTGGCACATGAATACTATCAATAACTGTAAAGTAAAAGGAAATCGATCAAATCTGTAAAAACAATCTGGTTCAACCATCATTTCATCACAATTGTTATTTCTACTGCCAAAAATTAAGCATAAAAAAATGGGTCAGCTTTCAACACTTATGAATGGTAGGGTAAGTATTTGAACACTGACGAAATTGCCCCAAAAAACTTTTTCACACCAGATGAAATAATTATAGTCACAAATGTCATAAGAGTAGCAAATGTGATTTAGACGTAATTTTTTTTTCTGTTACATTATTGTTGCTGTCACTGAGGTACAGTTTGACAGAGGTCAAACCCAGTAGCAGCAGGCTTATTGTTTCATCACAGCCTTTCTATAATTTCACATACATTCCAAAATTATTTGAATAACTTGAATAACAAAATACACATAGGTCTACATCTATTAATTCACCGCAGGGAGCTACATTGCACCAATTTGTATACCACATCTGAACAATTTGTATACCACATCTGAACAATACTGCAAATGCCACTCTGATCTGAATAAATTATTGGCAATTGAATGTTCAGTTCTCTCCCAACAACATTCTGTTGGCTAATTAAATTAATGAGCAATATACAGTACTACATCTCTTACTACAGTTGAGTGGTTTAAAATCAAGCCCTTGTGCTATTAACTATAAACATGAAAATGACCTGATAATACACTCAATGCACCCATACTGGAAAACAACAACTCAATCTCAGCTTTTAATTGATTAACCTTTGGTCTGCATATGAACTCTGATGTCAGAAAATCCATCAAGCAACATTAACAAAACACCTACACACAGCTTCAAATATATAAAAATACCCCCAAATAAGGCCACATTGTAGCGATGTGCTGTGTAGTCTAACATTCCTTACAAATGTTTCTAATTTTAATAACGTGTTGGCCAAAACGAAGTTGAAACATACACGATTGGCATGTTTATAAAGGTATAGTAATTGGTACAGTACGTGCCAATACTACAGGCCATTTAAGTCAAAGCAATACCACCACTCAAAACATGAGAATGATTTCATAAATGATAAATGAGATGATTGCCGCCCCCGCCCCCAACAAAAAGAGGGTTCGGTAATGATTGCCCCCGCCCAACCCCTGAGGGTTAGGTAATGATTGCCCCCGCCCGACCCCTGAGGGTTAGGTAATGTTCTAATCTAAGGTCATCTTACTCAATTGTTAATGTTCTTTGGTCATTTGAGTCTTTGAAAACAATGTATAGCTTCAAAAATTGTTTAAAAATTATCATTAGCACTGTCAATCCATGCATATCTATGAATGTCACAGCGGTTACATGTCCCTGGTCCATCCCTCAGATTACCAAACGAAGGCAGGGTGAGGCTGTTGATATGACTGACTAAAATTACAACAAAATGTTAGGTTAGGAACTCACCAAACATTGTAGAAAGCTATTGCCATAGCATCTCAGAAATGAAAGCACTACTGAGAAGTTACATTATGCATCAATCTATAACATACATTAGAAGAGATGTTGCCTTAAATTAAAGGTCCCATTTGGTTGTGACATACAGTGCTTTCAGAAAGTATTCACAACCCTTGACTTTTTCCACATTTTGTTGTGTTACAGCCTGAATTTAAAATGGATTACGTTGAGATTTTTTTTGTCACTGGCATACACACAATACCCCATAATGTCAAAGTGGAATTATGTTCTTCCAAATTTCTACAAATTAATTACAAATTAAAAGCTGAAAAGTCGTGAGTCAATAAGTATTCAATAAGTATTCAACCGAGATCCTGACAGGTGCATGGATACCAACGTTCAGAGTGGGGGAAACCCCTGTGCACATAATGCAGCTGCTTAGCTAAGGCTATTCTTCTTTGTCTATGGCACTTTCGTAGCTATCCGGTACAATTGTACATGCCCTGCTAGTATTAGCATAACTAAGTGTGACAAAGTGTGACATGTTTTCGTATGGGAAATGCTAACAATCCAGCGTCTTAGTAATGAGTGTCTTCGACATAGCCACACAAGAGCCCACCCCGCTTGGGTGCATGTTTGTGTTAATAAATGTGCATCCCAAAATGTTTAACGTACATAAGTCTTTAAAGGTCGTTGAAACAAAATATATTTTTGAGATAATGAGAAACTTATCTCCTGATCACCACATGGACACAGTTTCCCATGATCTTGAGATAACAAAGGTAAAGAGTAGTTTGTTTGAATGGCCATATTAAAAGACTTCAGTAGTGATGTCAAACCAGGGGGCAGTGTAGCCACATTTTTTATTTAACTAGGCAAGTCAGTTAAGAACAAATCCTTATTTACAATGACAGCCTCCCCCGCCAAATCCTAACCTGGACGATGCTGGTCCAATTGTGATACAGCCTGGAACTGAACCAGGGTCTGTAGTGACGCCTCTAACACTGAGATGCAGTGCCTTAGACCGCTGCGCCACTAGGGAGCCCAATGTGACTTGCTACTCAAGCACAAAGTGGACGTAAGCGTTCTTCTTGATCAACTTGTTCCTCCACATGCCAACCCCACTATTGAATAGGACTAATTCAGTGGTGTAAAGTACTTAAGTAAAAATACTTTAAAGTTATATTTAAGTAGTTTTTGGGGGTATCTGTACTTTACTATTTATATTTTTGACAATTTTTACTTCACCACATTCCTAAAGAAAATGATGTACTTTTTACTCCACTAATTTGACCTGACACCCAAAAGAACTCGTTACATTTTGAATACTTAGCAGGACAGGAAAATTGTCTAATTCACACATTTATCAAGAGAACATCCCTGGTCATCCCTACTGCCTCTGATCTGGTGGACTCACTAAACACAAGCTTTGTTTGTAAATGATGTCTGATTGTTGGACCATGCCCCTGGCTATCCGTCAATTAAAAATAAAAGGATGCCGCCTGGTTTGCTTAATACAAGGAATTTGAAATGATTTATACTTTTACTCAAATATAACAATTGGTTACTTTTTCCACCATTGGACTAATTCCCAGCACAAAGATTACTAGACCAAGCTACGTAGTAGGCTACATGAGGTATGTGAACAGGGCTGCTGTACATTTAATTTGAATGCTCTTACTTGCGATGGATATATTGCTGCATTCATGTGCTATCGGAATTATCGGATTACCAGTCTGACGTTGAAAAACTGTTCACGTGAGCTTCCAAGTCGGAAATACAAGTGGGAGAATCTGGTATCATCTTTGTGCTCCTAGTTTACAAGTCGTGACGTTTCATGATAAGATAGATAATTAATTAACCAACCTCAGCTAGCTGGCTAACTCACTGTTATTGTCAATCTCATTGATCCAAAATCATTCAGACTTCAAAAGTACTTCAACACAATGAAGTCCTATGAATAACTTAATAACTTAAAATTACACCCGGAAGCGGATAAGTCTGTATTGCTGAATTATTTTCCGTAATTACAGTCTCCAATCCACCATTACTGTATGGTTAATTTGCTAAAATTTGGTAGATAATAGCTGATTTTGCTGTTTTTTCCAACAATGACCAATGCAAATGTTGGCTGTTTGCAAGAAAAACAAGATAAAGGTACAGAACTCATCGAAAATATTGAAAATACTCAAATGATTACGTGACACAGATAGGCTATTGTAGTAAATTATTCCTTTAAAAGCACATAGATTAGATCGGAGTTCGACCAAAATGAGCATCTATATACTGACAAGTGACTGGAATAAATTTCCGCAAAGGCAGAAAGCAGGCGGGAGGTGGCGGGAATATTTTAGCCAATGAGAGGGCAAATTCGCATGTGAACAACAGGCACAACAACAGGCACAAAGTTGCAACCTAAAAATGTCAAAACTTCTATTTGATCAAATAAGCTTCATGTAGCAAATTAGCAATTACATTTTCTGATGACAGATTTTGACACTCTCCCACTGACCTGCATACCAAAAAATCCCCACTTCTACTTGATAACGGTTTATTTTCATGATGGAAAGATTTTGGGGTGAAGTCAGCCCTCTTGCTTCGCCTCTTCCTCTCTGGCTTCCCCAGAATCTCCACATTGCCACCTATCAAAATGTACCTACATTAAGGCTACTGTTTATTTGTGTATTTCACACTACGTTGGGGTAAAAATCTGATAATAATGCTTGTATGGTTGTCGTCCCCAATACCTGCATTATACATAAAAAAGGGTGCAACTTCCACCAATCGATTTCAAGCTTATCCAAACGGTAGTTAGCATTTAGCACAACAACAAAAAAACACCACCCAAAATGGACAACATCTAAATTTCATGCTGCAAAAACAGCAAAATATATCCAAATCGGATTTTATTAACCACATTCAGATTTGGGTTCAATTACTATTTAGGGTATTTCATAGACATTTTGGTATAAGTATTTAGTTGTTTCTTCTTTGAAAATACAAGTAGTTGAATATTGGATTGTATTTGTAGATACACTTGGAAAGTATTGGCATATTTGAAAATACTTAAATACACAGACAAGTGTATTTTCAAATATAAATATTTAAATACTACATGCATTTGAACCCAGGTCGGTTTGCTCCTAGGGGTATTTGAAATAAGTATTTGGAAATAAGTATTTGAAAATCGTTTTGGCTATTTATAGAAAGTTATTTGAAAATATTTTCAAATACTTCAAATAGAGGTAGCTCAGTGGCAGTCGGTGCCTTTCAAAATAAGGAAGGACAACATTTTTTGTTCATGAGATTGGCCTTATTTCTATTACAGCATATTTCTATTATTCCATTCACCCAGTTCAATGTAACATCGATAGGTTTAAGCTACTACATGATACTCACATTTTCCCTTTACACATCATGAAGTTTCTACAACCTAGCCTATGAATGAAAGTTTACAACCTTGGTGCACACAGGTTGAGAGCATACAGCCCTGATCACGCATAAACACAGTTCACTTTCATAGCAGCCACATTGTATTCCTTCTCGCATCAGCTGTATATGACAGGCCAAACCATATCATAACCGCTACACACAGCCTACATCATTGTCACCATATTAGCTAAAGTAACATCATTGTCAACATAGCTAATGTAACTAAGGCGGTTGTAAACCCATTACAGTAACGTTACAGTGTATAGTCAGTAAGCAGTTTATCAGTTACATTGGCGGGCCCCGGTGGCAATAACACCCCTTGTACTTTGTTCCTAGTATTAATTAATTCGCATTCATGACGTTTTGTCATAAATACTTACGCATATCTCAATTGTCTTGAATATCTTAACAATAATTAAGATCGGAACTCAAAACAAAGTTGAGGCTCAACCATTAATTATTCTCAAACCATTGACCAAGTTAATCTTGCAGTAGGCTTACTACATACAGTACTAGTAAAACCAGTCAATATCAGGATGTTGTTTGAATCCCATGATTGGTTGCCTTTCAATATGCTAACTTTATTGGGTTTGGTGTTTCACAAAGTCATTCAAAAGATGAAGCATTTGACCATTCATGGACAGTCTTTAAAATACTTTAAGTCAGAAGCAGATAGTTGCACAAATACAGTCTTATTATTTAGGCATGGCAGGTGTCCATAGCAACTGCTAAATTTGGAGGAGAAAAAAAAGGAAAATATATATTCAAGAGAAACAGTAATCACTAGTACTATAGGACGTAATGAGGAATCTGAAAAAACAATCATAGATTTTACATTCAAAGCGCGATGTCATTGCTTTACACCATACCACACTCCAAAGCCATACACAACATAGACTTCTGAAGACGGGTATGTTGTATGAAAGAGATACAGTGTCACTGTATCTTGTTAGCTCTCATAACCTTTGACCTCTCTATAATTGTTATGCTTGCAGATGAAATCTCGCCTTACTTTGGTGCCAATGGCCTGCTGGCCAGTTTCTCATGCAGCTTCTGTAACGATCTACAAAAGTTTAGTCCCAATTACACATTGCATCAGAGATAGAGAAAATTTAAAAACACACACATACACAAACATACACTTATAAAGTATTTGTCATATAGGAAACAAAGGTATTGTTTTCTGTTATTCCAGAATGGGTAGATGCATACTGACAATCTGAAAATATAAGGTCTTTATAAACTTGACCCATAGATTAATAACTGTGTTGCAAGGGTAACTTGTTAAGAAAGCCAGCTATTTCACAATAATGAAGCCACGAGCCAGAAGCTCATGGCTTGTTTCAGAAAATAGCAACGTGATTTAGGCTAATAGCAAGGGTGAACTATCAAGAAACAAACATACTGTATAATCTGTGATGACTACAGTGTTGTACTAAAAGTTTACTAATCCATTAAACCATAAACCAATTTATAATGACAGAGGGACTCTTAAAAAGTCCCTAAATAAGACAAATTTGACAAACCTGGTAAAATAAAGTTTAAATTATATTATATAAAGAGGTATGTAGGCTAATCGTGAACACACATATTTTGTCGTTGATCAACAGAAACTGTCAAGAAAAGCGCAACAACCAAATTATGAAATAGTTAAAGCCTAGCTGCTATCATCTTCACAAGACGACATGTCAAATGTACTGTATTTCTTAAATCAATACATTTAATGACAATACATTTGAGTGTGATTTAGGCTAGGTAGCAAAAAAATATAATTTGCACAACCACTGGATAATGTGTAAGGCTGTTGCAGACACAAATAGTCAGTGACCAAATAAAACCTTCAGAAAGTATTCATACCCCTCACCTTATTCCACATTTTGTTGTGTCACAGCCTTACATCTTTTCACTCTGTCATTTAGGTTAGTATTGTGGAGTAAGTACCATGTTGTTGATCCATCCCCAGTATTATCCTATCACAGCCATTAAAAGTATGTAACTGTTTTAAAGTCACCATGGGCCTCATAGTGAAATCCCTGAGCGGTTTCCTTCCTCTCCTTCCTCCTCAAATGAGTTAGGAAGGACGCCTGTATCTTTGTAGTGACTGAGTGTATTGATGCACCATCCAAAGTATAATTTAAAAAACTTCACCATACTCAAAAGGATATTCAATGTCTGCTTTTTTTATTTTTTACCCATCTACCAGTAGTCCCCCTTCTTTGTGAGGCATTGGAACATGCCTCACTGCTTGACTGAGGGACCTTACAGACAATTGTATGTGTGGGATACAGAGATGAGGTAGTCATTCAAAAAAATCATGTTCAAAACTATTATTGCACACAGAGTGAGTCCATCGAACTTATTACATGACATGTTAAGCACATTTTTACTGGAGGCAAAAGAAACGCACACCTGTTTAGGCAAGGTGCTGGCTAGCGGAGTAGAACACTTGAAAAAGAAAAGGAGAGGCGCACACTCTAGGAGCTCAGATGCAAAAATGTAATAACCTAATAACTACTGTTTCAACAGACGAGCTGTCTTCATCGGGGTAGAATGACAAACACTGCGGGTCACTAGTTTATATCGTTTCAAAGGACACACAGGTGTCTTTAATCATGGCTGGGTGTGGCTTGATTTCATTGGTTAATTTACAGATATAAATAGAACATATAAAAAGCATGAATGGATTACATATGATCATAGATACAATTTGGTTACATAAGACCACAAACATTTACAATGGATAGCAAAATCACAATAATCAAAATGTTTACTCCTGAACGTATTAAGGCTTGCCATAATAAAGGGGTTGAATACTTATTGACTCAAGACATTTCAGCTTTTCATTTGTTATTAATTTGTACAACAAAAAAATCAAAAAACATAATTCCACTTTGACATTATGTACTATTGTGTGTAGACTAGAGACAAAAAATCTAAATGTAATAAATTTTAAATTCAGGCTGTAACACAACAAAATGTGGAAAAAGTCAAGTGGTGTGAGTACTTTCTGAAGGAACTGTATATGTCATTATGCCAAATATTTCCTTGGGCTAAATGTAATTGTCCTTTTCAGTGTAAAATGTCCTACAGCAGGCCACCATAGCTTGCATGAACATACTGCCATGTATTATCCCACGCAGCATAACAATCGATAAGAGATTAAACACGTAAGACAATCTACTTTTACTGTGCTTGACATGCAAGTTGATAAAACATGTAAAGGCAAGTAGAGACCAGAAATTCTTAGAAACAAACATGTTTCACTTGAAAGAAAAATAACAGTGTGTCTGGATCGTTAGGCCATATCCCCATTGTTACCTGTTCTCTCTTACCCTTACAAGAAAGCACACTTGTCAAAATCTCCCTAAAATGTTAGCTACCTAGATGTTAAATTGTCTGAATCAGTCAGCACACATTCCTAAAAATAATACCGGGAAGCAAGCTTCTATAAAGTGTCTATGATCAGTATAATTTGATAATCGTGATCCATTTCATGCAGGAAGTGTTCGTAAAGAACAATAATGCATAAATCGGAGACCGTCTGTTTCTTCAGTGGATACTCATTAGGAAAAGATAGATTTGTTTGTGCATAAACAAAAAGGATTTCATAATAATAGAAGGTCTAACTGTTTTCATGGGTAAAACAAAACATCTAAAGATATGACTGTCAGCTATTTCCAAAAAAGGTAATTGCTACCCTATTAATAATAAAGTAACAATGAGGTGTGGAAAGTCCTAATAGCCTTTACTTTTGTGGGTCAACTCTGGCTTTATAACACAAATGCCATTGTGTAGATAATACGTCTCAGGTTTTTCCACTGCACACCAATGTCACTGTGCCTTTTTTAATGAGCTGTAGGCTAGTCCGTCATACAATTTTGGCCACTATGCTAAGAGGGTTTTTCACTAGCATGGGGCCTAAAAGGCTTTTCAGGAGGCCTAGGTGTAAACAAATAGAATATAAACTTACTCTGGCATTATCCACAAAAAGTTACAGAAGAGTCTCTATTTTATTTATTTTCTTAAACCATCTCCAGATACTTTCCCTTTTGAATACACAGTGATCTAACCATGACTTGTAGAAAACCATATGGGTAGAAGGGTTAGCTAAGGACACACATGCACCTTGGCAAACATACAATTTCCCTATTAGAAACCAAGATACATTTTTGGCATCAGTGAAATGCCTGAGCCCTTGTGTATGTTTAAAGAGTAAGATGGAGCTGAAAGTATTTACATGCCCCTGTCTTTAGCCCAAATAAAATACATGTTTAAGGAATTCAAGCACATCACAATAAGTTTGACAAAGAAAGTACAGAGACACTACCGTACAGGCTAAAATTGATTCTGAAACAATAAATGGCTGTACGTTACAATGTCCTTAGATCTTCACATGAGAGAAATGACAATCTACCTTAAAGTTCACTAAATATTTTAACAAGTGTTAGTGCTATGTTTGCCAATCCTATAACACCCCCACTGTGGTATTTTGGGGGAGAGTGCTGAGAAAATGCATGGTTTGAATAATAATGTTTATTTTTTGTTTTTTTAATCAAACATTGTCTAACAAATCACATTACATAAAAAAGGAAATGTTCTTTTCTATGGTGCGGCTTGGCTGCAGTGTGGGTTTGGTTGAATTCACCCTATCTATCTGACGATCAAGCCGATTCACTGTACATTTTAAGAAGCAGTCACCTTAGATCTGGCACAGAAAACTGACTGACAGAGTACTGGCAAATAAATAAACTAGAATATTGCCTAACTGAAATCCTTTCAACAAAGTCTCACCTATACTTGATGAACCAGTTGGGATTTGCCATCTCAAGTATTATTTGAGTTATATGACCATTTCTCAAGTCAGGATTAGACGCCTAAGTGACTGTCACAGGGTAAGAATGTTAACAGCAGCCAGCAATCTGCTCAGATAGCTTGAACGCCAACTAACCAGTCAATTACCAGAGTTTGGTAGTCTACAAGCTTGTCACTATTGTGACGTTTAATAGTTTTGTCAAATAAATGATCAAGCCTAGTGATCAAATAGTGTTGTGGTTTTACCCTCCTCTACATTTTCCATCAGTAACATGTGTTAACAACTCTTCTTCCAGTGAAAATAGAGTAACTCCCATAGCAGTGGTTGTAGTACACTTAGCAATGGAAGGCACAAACCCCTCAACTTTCTTTCCAACACTTTCACATGACGTAGATACATGCTTATTACATCCTTGGCCTACTAGGCATATGTCCTTGGCAGTAGTCAAATAATGGTTGCTAATGGCAATGACACTACAATACGCTAAGTACAAAAGTTTTAAACCACAAATACAAAACTAGGCATGCTAAAATAATTACAAATCATACCAACAGTCAAAATACAAGTCCACCAACTTCTATGTAGCAGAGAGCGGCAACATTTCTGCATGTAGGCTAGGCCTGTGAGAGAAATCTGTGTCACACAATTTAGGGAAAATAGCACTATTAAGCTTAACTCATTTCATAGAGGATATGCTCAGACAATTACTACTGAATAAAATATTTTAATATTTTACTTTTCCTCCTCTGCTTGAACTTTAGGTAAAGGCTACGCTTTACATGTTGATATTCCAAAGGGCTGCTACTCTGTTCTTTATTTGACTCTTATTATTATCTATCCTGATGCCTAGTCACTTTACCCTGAACGCATGTACATATCTACCTCAAATACCTCGTACCTCTGCACATTGATCTGGTACTCCCTGTATATAGCTCCACATTGATCTGGTACTGGTACTCCCTGTATATAGCTCCACATTGATCTGGTACTCCCTGTATATTGCTCCACATTGGTCTGGCACTGGTACCCCCTGTATATAGCTCCACATTGATCTGGTACTCCCTGTATATAGCTCCACATTGATTTGGTACTCCCTGTATATAGCTCCACATTGATCTGGTACTGGTACTCCCTGTATATAGCTCCACATTGATCTGGTACTCCCTGTATATAGCTCCACATTGATTTGGTACTCCCTGTGTATAGCTCCACATTGATCTGGTACTCCCTGTATATAGCTCCACATTGATTTGGTACTCCCTGTATATAGCTCCACATTGATCTGGTACTGGTACTCCCTGTATATAGCTCCACATTGATCTGGTACTCCCTGTATATAGCTCCACGTTGATTTGGTACTCCCTGTATATAGCTCCACATTGATCTGGTACTCCCTGTATATAGCTCCACATTGATATGGTACTCCCTGTATATAGCTCCACATTGATCTGGTACTCCCTGTATATAGCTCCACATTGATCTGGTACTCCCTGTATACAGCTCCACATTGATATGGTACTCCCTGTATATAGCTCCACATTGATATGGTACTCCCTGTATATAGCTCCACATTGATCTGGTACTCCCTGTATATAGCTCCACATTGATATGGTACTCCCTGTATATAGCTCCACATTGATCTGGCACTCCCTGTATATAGCTCCACATTGATCTGGTACTCCCTGTATATAGCCCCACATTGATATGGTACTCCACATTGATCTGGTACTCCCTGTATATTGCTCCACATTGATCTGGTACTCCCTGTATATAGCTCCACATTGATATGGTACACCCTGTATATTGCTCCACATTGATCTGGTACTCCCTGTATATAGCTCCACATTGATCTGGTACTCCCTGTATATAGCTCCACATTGATCTGGTACTCCCGGTATATAGCTCCACATTGATCTGGTACTGGTACTCCCTGTATATAGCTCCACATTGATCTGGTACTCCCTGTATATAGCTCCACATTGATCTGGTACTCCCTGTATATTGCTCCACATTGATCTGGTACTCCCTGTATATAGCTCCACATTGATCTGGTACTCCCTGTATATAGCTCCACATTGATCTGGTACTCCCTGTATATAGCTCCACATTGATCTGGTACTCCCTGTATATAGCTCCACATTGATATGGTACTCCCTGTATATTGCTCCACATTGATCTGGTACTCCCTGTATATAGCTCCACATTGATATGGTACTCCCTGTATATAGCAGTCCACATTGAATATGGTACTCCCTGATATATTGCTCCACATTGCAGGTCTGCGTACTCACCTAGTATATAGCGGTCCACAATTTTGATCATAGGTACACTCCAACTGTGAGATATAGCATCCAAAACAATTGATCTGGTACATCACACTGTATGATAGCTCCAGCATTAATCTGGTACTCCACTGTTATTATTAGCTACCATCTATCCTGATACCTGGTCACTTTACCCTGTATATATGCTCCACATCTGATCTCGAGTACTCCCTGTATATAGCTCCACATTGATATGGTACTCCCTGTATATAGCTCCACATTGATCTGGTACTCCCTGTATATAGCTCCACATTAATCTGGTACTCCCTGTATATAGCTCCACATTGATCTGGTACTCCCTGTATATTGCTCCACATTGATATGGTACTCCCTGTATATAGCTCCACATTGATCTGGTACTCCACATTGATATGGTACTCCCTGTATATAGCTCCACATTGATCTGGTACTCCCTGTATATAGCTCCACATTGATCTGGTACTCCACATTGATCTGGTACTCCCTGTATATAGCTCCACATTAATCTGGTACTCCCTGTATATAGCTCCACATTGATCTGGTACTCCCTGTATATAGCTCCACATTGATATGGTACTCCCTGTATATAGCTCCACATTAATCTGGTACTCCCTGTATATAGCTCCACATTAATCTGGTACTCCCTGTATATAGCTCCACATTGATCTGGTACTCACTGTATATAGCTCCACATTAATCTGGTACTCCCTGTATATAGCTCCACATTGATATGGTACTCCCTGTATATAGCTCCACATTAATCTGGTACTCCCTGTATATAGCTCCACATTAATCTGGTACTCCCTGTATATAGCTCCACATTGATCTGGTACTCACTGTATATAGCTCCACATTAATCTGGTACTCCCTGTATATAGCTCCACATTGATATGGTACTCCCTGTATATAGCTCCACATTGATATGGTACTCCCTGTATATAGCTCCATTCTCGTGTATTTTATTTTATTCTTCTTGTGTTACTATTTTCTTTTTAAAACTCTGCATTGTTGGGAAGGGCTCGTAATCAAGCATTTCACTGTAAAGTCCTCACCAGTTGTATTCGGGCGCATGTGACAAAATAAAATTATATATTTTAAGTATCATTAAGAGGACATGATATGGTAATGTAAACTTGTTACTGAATTTGACACATCTTCAAATTGTCAGGATATATTTCAGGACTAAAATTAGCTATTTCCAGCATGACATCTTACAGCGTGCTCCTGAAAGGCCTATAATGGGCTTTCAAAAAAATTACCAATATTGTCATCCGTGCCCCAGATTACACACGATTATACGTTTCTTAGTTGATTATAGCCTAATGCTCAAATATCATTACATAATGTGTCGGGGAGCCTCAGTTTCACATTTACTGATTTACTCAGCCAATGAGAACAACACGGCTGTTGTTTAGCTAATTGAGGGTTTTCTATGTCTTCAGTTTAAAGGCTTGCTGTGCTGAAGAGAAGGGGAGGCCCCAGCGTTCTGCGGAGGGGAGGCACTATAAGAGTGGGTCCTCCATTTACAAATATCTCAATATGTCAATATTTGAGTGACCAGTTGCCAGAGAGCTGACAGCTGGGCTTGCTAACCCTGCAGAACACTCTCTGCAAGGAGGCAGCTTTGATTGAACATCAGGCCTAAGTTGGTTGGACGTTGGAACTATGAAAACTGAGAGGCTGAAACCTTTCTATGTGCTTGAGCAAAAGAGGAGAGGAAGTCATACTAAAACTGCAAATACATTTTTCCTCTAGCTTTGTAATAGTTACAATCCATTAACAAATCCATTTCTAAACAAGATTTGGAACCCATTGCTTGATTATGGAATTAACCACACAAACAAGCACGTGGTACCATTGAGATCTGAAGGGTATAACATTACATTTTCATCATACTTTTGTTCTGTTAGCACAAATAGGCTACATGGCTTACCTTTCAATTTAAACTGGATGCCTCCGAAACCTCCCCACATGGCAATGACATCCCAGATCACATTTGATGTCCTGGCAGTGCCTTCGTGAGCCAATCCAGAACTATCGCTATGGACAAAATACTGAATCAATTATTATATGAATCAAAGCTTGACATCTTGCATTTAATAGTTTTTTTTGTGATTGCTCATATGAAGAGTTCTTGTAAGACATTGGTTTGCAAACGAACTCCTTCAACTCTGCTAGCCTCTCTAAATTGTAGCCAGAATAAACAGGTTATTCCTTCACAAACTGAAAATATGTTGTGATAGTTGTAGGTACTATGTAACGATGTGCATGTAGTTACACTGTTATTGTTATTACAATTACATTGGGACAACTGGGCCTGTTTACTATCTGTTGTGGTTCAATTAATGAACTCTGTATGAAAATCAGATTGAACAGAAACGGAACAGCATAGATGGATGTTGGATGCCAAACTCTCTCTAAAGAATAGGCCTAAATGTGCCAGCAAACAGGCTTCAATTGCAATGCTTCAACATACTGGAACTTATTACAACAACTACAATTTCATCCATCATAGCATACTCTGCACACATCCTCAAATCACTACAATAGTGGATGTTTTCAGTCCAAACTTGCCATATCAAACCAAAATAGTTAAAATAAAATAGCATCTCTCCATCTCACCATCAAAGGGAAAATGGATCATGATACAGAAAAAGTAGAGGGTACAATTATTCTTTATAATGTACATTTGAGTTATGAGTTTTATCTTAGCTCAAGATGTGTATCTTGAGGCTCCTTGTCAACAGGCATTTCAAACAAAGGATACCTCAATGCATGTTTGCTATACTATAGTTCAGCATACATGATACTATTCTTCATGATGTATATAGAAAACAGCCTATGATTCACGTGATCATTTAGTGAAGACCTATTAGCCATATGTAGGGCTATACCAATTTCAGGATTCTGTGAAGGGATTGTTATCCAAAGTTTGCAGGACTTAGGCCTCCAATGCAGTATAGGCCCAACAATGAGACAACAATGAAACAATTTTGAATATGTTTTCACTTTATAAAGGCTTGTGTAAGATTTAGGTTACACCTGTCAACTATATAACCTCATGAAAATCACAGAGTTATAGGTGCTTAGTAATTCACACCTCTCTGAAAGCACAGACTGCATACCAGCAATTTATGGCACCCTCAATAATATTAATAATAATAATAATAATTGAACAGCCATAGTGATACGTTACTTCTGGGCCCAATTGTTTTTATATATCCACAAAATATCTGATCGCAATTTAACGTTCATTGGGTGTGGTCTATGACGTCACAAGAACGACCAAATGACGTGTATTTAGGAGGAGATGCGACACGCAACACACGCATGTCAGTAGCAGCCAGTGTACATGTGCGGTCAAAACGTGTGGCCGGTCATCCGTCACAACTCACAGTGCCAAGCAAAGTTTCTGTTGTGGAGTTACCGGTATATCAAGCTATATAAAGTATTATTATATCCTATTAAATATAGTCTATAGGACAGAAAATACTCAATAGTAGGGGGTGAATGGGATACAAGCCGAACGAAACAAGTTCTACTTAAAAATGTAATTATCCGAAAAGGACATTGTGAACAATCTCTAACTGATTCAATAAAGTTTGACATAATGGACGACGTGATATAGCCCTACAGTAGCCTATTATTCACCCCAAAAAACCTTCAACCTGCAACATTTGTACCATTATGGAAAATCTGATATTTCAGCGATTTTTTTTTAGATGTTAGATATGATCATATAGTGTAGTCCGAGTTTGGTCTAATATTGAGCAAGTCAACACATAGGCCTACCGAGGGGGCTCATACTGAGTCAATCGTGCCTCCAAGGTCATCTCTGTGAGTGTTTCAAATGTGCTGTCAACTCCCTAACCGGTGCTGTGTGAGTCCTATCTTTTGCAATCACCTCAAAAGATTCGAAGATTGACGTTTCTCTGCCGTTTCATTCTTATAGGCTATACTCTTAACCTTGATGACCAAGTCCGGTGCTGAAATCCACATGCCGCGCAGAGGCAACAGTCTCAACAACTTTGAGAGATGGACAGGATGTTTTGCCCAAGTGATCAACTGTCTAATCAACCGTCACTAAAATTGTTAAAACTAATAAAACTGTTTGTGTTTTCGGGGGTAGGCCCACATCTCAGTGGATAAGACAACCTCTTGATGAACAAATTCACTGTCTCAAGCACCCGTGTGCTGTCATTTATAATACAAATCGGACGGTCTCTCATCGGCCACATTTATGGGTGAAATGGTGAGAGGTAGATTATAAACTACTCATATATTATTTCTAGATTAAAATATTTTTAAAATGGTCCCTCTTCTAATTTCCTATACGGTCATGTGCGTTAATATAGCCTAGCTGGAATTGCGCAACACAGATCGTGACAATAAAAGAGGGCATTCATTTTGTAAAACATGGCACCAAAATCCAGAGCAGATGGACAATCTTTCTTTTATCGGTGAACTAAATCAGCACTGTCTTTTATACTTTTAGCGGGATATTGGCTCAAAATGTAGGCTACCTTTCTGAGTCAGGCAGATGTTAATGTATAATTTAATTTGACAAATGTCAGACACCATGCATCCTAATTTTAACTTCTGGTACAGCGTGTGCCAAAACATTGGTTGGAGGGTTTTATTGCAATTTTACTTCTATTTCGTGCCAACAAGTGTTGACTTGATAAAGGTTGGGCAAATGTGGGCATAGTCCGAGAAAATAGCTAACAGACTGAGTTACATGGTGGTTTTAAATTGCATGCCCGCTCCTTTTCATTCACAAATTAAATACCATTATAAATGTGTTTATTCCGCTTTTCTTACTACACCGCCTGCACTGGACTCCAGATGTTTCGAGCAAATTATCCTTATTTTGTCTCACTTGTCTCATCCATTTTTAACCATGGCGTCTCATTCATAATGACGTTTTCAAACAGACAGAAGTAGAACTGAGTCAACACAATTCATATCTCTGTCAAAAATCGGAAGGAGTAAAACTAAGGAAATAAGCATTGATGTTGAGAATAATGACAGATGACAACCTGGGACGTCATGACAGTGTGCAGCGCGTCTTTTTTGTCGGGTGCAATGTAAACGGACCAGGCTATTGTAAAACTAGACTGTCTGCAATCAATAAACCCCACAATAGCATATGTCATTCTGCATTTAAGTTCTAATTCAATGAGCCTCTGGAATTAAATAAAGTTTTTGATTCTGATGTATATTTTGGTGGGAAATCAAGAAATGGAGGCAATGGAACTCAGCGGAAAATGTTCCGTAGGCTATGTTCTAAGCTTCACTTACTATTAAGTTTTGTATATCTCATATATTGGGAATAACTGTCGTTTCTCTTCTTATAAATAGCCTAACATAGATACTATTAACACCCGCCCCTTCCCTCACTTTTCCTATTTCTTACCTGCTGTCCTAAGCTTGTTCTCCAGTGGCGACAGCGTTTCGCAGCTTCCCCGGTTTTTCCCCGGCAAGGCTTCGAGTTTTTTAATATTTTCCCTTACTTTGTTTCATTTCTCACTTCCATCTTCTTTCATCTCATCAATAAACACACGCTGCAGCCTACCTTCATAGAGGACCTAAACGAGTTTAAAATGTACCCACCCATTTTTTAACTATACGTTGAATATTTTGGACAGGCACGCCTTTTCACTTACGATTGGAACAGAGAGCCATCTCTTGAGCGGTGTAGGTTGGAAGATATATCGGTCAGCGTGGTTTTGCCCCAATCATTGAGTCGTATACCCTCTCTACGGAGCGCGGTGGGACGGTGAAACTGGCTCCATTGGGGCTCTGAAATAGTAAATGTTCCTCCTACGCAGACGGGGAAGTTGTTTGATCCAATATGGACAACCGAAGGCTGTAGTTTCTTAAATAAATTCTGCTCTCTGGGTCTTGAAATGCTCATCCATGCAGAATGTATGTCTTGTTCGCAGAATGTTCTCTAAGGAAATCATTGTTATAGAAGTCATCAAGTGTTCATTTCGTCTTACAAGCTTTTATCCGAAAATATAATGAAGCAGGCCTATATTGGAATTATGACTCTTGGTCTATAATTTAAACAGAAGCACTCTCTCAAGTCTCAATATTCCATCCTCGATCAAAAGGGCAGTCAATTGAGAATTATGTCGATCATGTGTCTGTACTTTGCATTGGACAATGCCGTTGTCAGTAACCGCTACCGATTGGTTTGCAGCTTTATATTGGATGACGTACCTGCCTATCATTTTTAGTACCAACAAGCTAGATTGCCTGCCGTGTCTTTTACTTTCTACGCATTTCTATTTTCTCATTTATTTATTTTTCAACGTCCCTAGCTGACCTCAAGCCAAGTGGGGGGGGGAAATGCTGACGGTTTAGCTGGCCAATCAGATTGAGTAAAGCAATATTAAAAAATGTTGTTCTCCAATGCGTTCACATATAGACAGACCTACAGTATGTTCTGACTGGCAAGAAATAAATAAATAGTGACCCCCCTTCCTCGTACCCCCTCCGTGTGCCCCCTCCTCGTCTAGACAGTGACAGGTGTGTGTGGTGTGTGTGCGCGCGCGCGCTTGTCTGATGTCTAGACTGGAATAATCAACCTTAAACTGAGCTGAAGTTAATGTTTATTGTATATTCTAAACGTGGGGTATTAGTTGCAGGCAACACGACGATGTTGAACGTATCTGCAAAATCCCAAGTATCACCTACGTTCTCATACGGAATGATGCTTATCAGCAGGTTATGTTTCATGAATAAAGCTATGTTGTAGGATAATTGGGCTACGTGTGTCATAGCATAATAATAATGCGCGTGCTTCGGCCTACTATATTAGATTATGAAAGACAACATGAAGAGAACCATTGAGCAAATGTAAAATGAAATAAGCGTATTTCCTTTTTCGCTTAGTACACCAAGACAAATCTCATAACTACAAACAATGTACAGTATAGCTGGGTGTTGCGTCAAACAAACGCCATTTCTCATGGCAGTAGCTAAATGTTCATCCCGATTTGTAGATTTCCGGATATTGTGAGACGTGTACTTTTAGTTGATTACGAGCGCCATCTGGCGTATATTTGTATGTACTTTTATTACGGGTTCAGGTTCAGGGGAGGACACTGTGTCACAGAGGCTGTTAACAGCTAGACTATTAACCTACATATAAAACAATATTCGGTTGTAGACATGACACCAACTGAATACAACGATCATTCTTTTGAACATTTCCTAACACTTTAAAATCAATTAGGCATAGCAGGCATATTTATGGATTAATCTGGTCTAAATAGTTTTTATGGATTCATCTGGTCTAAATCGTTTCTACAGATATTTATTATGTTAAACACAGCACCATTTATTGATGCAATGAACAAAATTATTTCAGCAATAAGTGTCATTTGTAGCTGTTCCATGAATGATTGATATAATAAAACATTTAATGTGGGCCTATTGTTCAACTGAAAATAACATATTGGGAGAATATTGCTAAGGTATCCCGTATCCAGCACTTCTCTACTACTAGGCAGACTGGTGTATTTTGCAATAGCTCAAATTCACAACTGGGCGCCTTTCTATACGGTTGAAAGCTGTATAAATGACTTCACAAAAGCTCTTGTTTACAGTTGCTGGGGCAACGTTTAACACCCGCCCCGGAGAGGTTCACATTCAGCCACCACTGCGCCTAAAGATCAGTGGCATTGACATTTTGTAGTAACTGAGGAAAAACAATAACTTGTCATACGAAAAGGTGGGTGTTTGTCAATTAATTTCAGTCATTTCGTTTTACTGTTCATAGAGTTATGTGCTGATATAGGGTAATGAGAGAAAACGCAATTAGAGACCTACGTTCTACTTTCTTCATTTCTCACAACCTGTCACTTTTTTATTTTATTTATTTTTATTTCACCTTTATTTAACCAGGTAGGCCAGTTGAGAACACGTTTTCATTTACAACTGTGACCTGGCCAAGATAAAGCAAAGCAGTGCGACACAAACAACAACACATAGTTACACATGGAATGAACAAACGTACAGTCAATAACACAATAGAAAAAAAGTCTATATACAGTGTGTGCAAATGGCGTGAGGAGGTAAGGCAATAAATAGGCCATAGTGGCGAATTAATTACAAATTAGCAGATGTGCAGATAATGATGTGCAAGTAGAAATACTGGTGTGCAAATGAGCAACAAGTAAATAAAAACAATATGGGGATGAGGTAGGTAGATTTGCTGGGCTATTTACAGATGGGCTGTGTACAGCTGCAGCGATCAGTTAGCTGTTCAGATAGCTGATGTTTAAAGTTAGTGAGGGAGATATAAGTCTCCAACTTCAGCGATTTTTGCAATTAGTTCCAGTCAATGGCAGCAGAGAACTGGAAGGAAAGGCGGCCAAAGGAGGTGTTGGCTTTGGGGATGACCAGTGAGATATACCTGCTGGAGCACGTGCTACGGGTGGGTGTTGTTATCGTGACCAGTGAGCTGAGATAAGGCGGGGCTTTACCTAGCAAAGACTTATAGATGACCTGGAGCCAGTGGGTCTGGCGACGAATATGTAGCGAGGGCCAGCCGACGAGAGCGTACAGGTCGCAGTGGTGGGTAGTGTATGGGGCTTTGGTGACAAAACGGATGGCACTGTGAGACTACATCCAGTTTACTGAGTAGAGTGTTGGAGGCTATTTTGTAAATTACATCGCCGAAGTCGAGGATCAGTACGATAGTCAGTTTTACGAGGGTATGTTTGGTGGCGTGTGTGAAGGAGGCTTTGTTGCGAAATAGGAAGCCGATTCTAGATTTAATTTTGGATTGGAGATGTTTAATATGAGTCTGGAAGAAGAGTTTACAGTCTAGCCAGACACCTAGATATTTGTAGTTGTCCACATATTCTAAGTCAGAAACGTCCAGAGTAGTGATGCTTGTCGGTGATGCTAGTAACCTGTCACTTTTAAAAACAGGTTATGGATCATTTGCCAGACCATTTCACTTTTTCATTCTTCAGAGGTGCCAATTTCATCACTGAAACTCCTCCTAGTCCTGTATACAGGTTTTTGGAGTGTCATATCATGCAGTATGGAAAAATGACAATGTAATAATTTCTCTGCTCAGATGGCAGACCCAGCAACAGACAAAGTGCTTATAACAGAGACTGCTGAACTGTCTTCACGTTCTGTGCCATCCTACTTTGACCCATATGAGAGCTCTGTAAAATACATGGAAAGTCATCAAATTCTTCAGATCTTTCAGGTGAGAAAAACACCTTACTTCTGAAGTGAAACAAAAGTTGGTGATCATGAAACATGGGCATACAGTGTTTCCAATCTAATCATCTTTTTGCGTGATCTTTCTACAGGAGATTGCTGAGAACCTGGTTTTTGACAGGCCAGACGATCCTCTTCAGTTCATGTTAGAACAGGTTAGATGACTCCTTTATGTTTTTAGATAAAGGCCTAGAGACCATACAGATATCATAACAAGGCCTATTACATGTTTTGCATGGCCTCTTGGCATCAAGGCAGTAATACAGGCAACCTGAACCCTTTTAAATCCTTTCATTGCTCTTTTTTTTACCCTGTGTGTATTGCCACATATAAACAGAGGGTGAGAGGTGGGTTGTTTAGCAGAGGTGGTGGGTTGTTGTTGGGTCCCTGTAATGTCACCATGAATCCCCCTCACTATGTAGCCTACATTATAAACTGGGTGGTTCGAGCCCTGAATGCTGATTGGCTGACAGCCGTGGTATATCAGACCATATACCACGGGTATGACAAAACATTTATTTTTACTGCTGTAATTACGTTGGTAACCAGTTTATAATAGCAATAAGGCACCTCGGGGGTTTGTGGTATATTGGCCATGTATCACACCCCCTCGTGCCTTATTGCCTAAGAATATAACTGCTCAGTAATGGAAAGTCACCCTTTTTCCTGCTCAGGTACAATTGAAGATTCGAAACAGAGAAGAATCCAACGGCAAACCAGAGAAAATAGAGTAGGCTAGCAGCCTGTTCTACCATGCACTGCAGAAGACAACTGCGTCATTCAATCATGAGTAAAACGTAATTCATTGCTCACAGTGTCGTCTGTATATCTCCTGGGGGACTCCAAATCACCAGCTAGCATAGGCCATTCACAGGAATACACATAGGCTATGTTACACTATAAACTGCTTCAGCAATCTATAGACCAAGTCTTAGTAAAATGGCAATGATTGTGAAGTAGGCTAGCTATCTTATAGTCCAAATTACAATTTAGCAAGACCAGACATACAATCAACCTTGTGATACAATTTTGATATCTCAAATGCAGAATAACTTCAATGCAACAGAAGTATACAAAACAAATATAATTTTTTTATTTAGTATCCTAGGCAGACTGTTCAATGCTCAGCCAGTCACCAAATAGGCTATTCAGATGAGCCACTACAATGAAGCAATCTGGGTTTAGACGTTTTCAAGACATTAAGTCAAAGTTTCATAAATTGTATGTTAGAGCTTATTAAAAAGCATTAACGACATGAATCAAATCAAAATGATTGATTCTCTTTTAATCTTTTTAGAATTATTTTTTGTCTCTATCTATCTCTATAATTTATTGCTATCATCTGGGCACCTAGCCTTTTCCCTCCCTCCCTTTCTAGCCTATTTAATCTCAGAAAATAACCTATATGCTTAATATTATAATTTTTCCCACTTTCTTCCTCCACTTTTTCATTTTAGAAAAACGTACTGTACTCTGCCTGTGAAGGAATGGCCACTACAGGCCCTTGTGCTATCTGTCTGCCACAGCTACACATCGACCTTGAAACTCCTGATGCGTTTCATTTCATTTGAGTAAGCCCCCGTGGCACCACAGTGTTGTAAATAATGAGACTCTGGGGAAACAATAATTCTTCAGAATTTGAATTCAAAGTAATTCTTCAGAATTTGAATTCTATTTTCTTTAAGCACATCACTGATAATAGATAGGACCATGGTAACTAGGTCTGTTAGCCAACATAGCAAGAGGACTGAAGAAAGTGCCATGTTATGTCACCATGGAGACAGACCTGTACCATGTGTAGTTCACATAGTGATAGATCAAGCGAAGCACGCTGTCTGATCTATGTTTTTCATGTTTCAAGATGATTCTCCAATCATTGTAAAGACTGCAAGCCATGGCAGATTGAGAAAACAGAAAAACATTATGCTATGGTTATAACGAGTGATCATCCATACTGTATGCAGTGGATCAACTTCAAAACCAAGAACATGGTCATACTTTCACATTTCAGAATAGGCCTAGGCATACTCAGTTGGCACTTGGCAGAACTGTTATAAGTGAGCAGCCTACATGAAATTTAGCAACAATGACAACACTTTTTGGACCAGTTTCCCAATTTGGTGGTCCATTACGTTTTGGTTTTGCGGAAATACAGTCATTAAAGTTGAGAATCAACTGTCTGTTTCAAGGTGGTATCTTGGGTCACTTTTGTTTGTAATGACTCAGGATTGTCTTGCTTTTACAATAAACACTCAAAACTAACCAAACAGGTTTCACAATCTCATGTTACTTCAATGAAAGACCAGTCGTGGGGAGCGTTCATTCTTTATTTGGTTGTGGATGTGTCTCACAGGTCACTCTGTTTACTGAGGTAAGCCTTTATCTGTGTTTGTTTTCACATTTACTACACATATGACACTTCAGTGATATTTAAAATAGCACCTTTTGTTTTCTAAGAGTGTATCTAGAACCAAAAAGGGTTCTTCGGCTGTCCCCATAGGTAGAACCCTTTTGGGTTCCATGTAGAACCTTTTCCATAGAGGTTCTCTTATGTGGACAGCTGCAGAACCCATTTGGAACCTTTTTTCTAAGTGTACCACAATAATGGGATAGTCATGAAGGTCAAGAGGTGTGTGAGTTGATCTAGATTGTACCTCAGTTTTGCCTGGGCTACTGGTGTTGCCAAATACATCTTACTGTAAACATAATAGTTTTTGCAACTTGCATGACAATTCTTGAGTTTCATTTAGTAGGGTCTCCACTTGTATTGTGGTTTGCAATGACAGGGCACGGATCAGTTCCCTACTAACACTGTTATTTACAGGATTATAGGGTTTTGTATGAAAATTTGTGATTTTGTCTGACTCTCTGATAGATCTAGTATTCAGTCTTTCTGAAAGAAGGTTGTAGACCGGTATTAATCATACTGGTCGGTTTTATAGTTCTATTTTCTTTATGAGATTCTGCTGTCACACAGATTCCTGTCTCCCTGAGAACAACAACACCTCTCAATCTGACACCATGTACATTTGATCCACACCTGTATTTACAGGCCACAGTGTCACCTGAATCATCATAACACATTGGGTTTTAAGTCCAGTCCGGTCTTGCACTTTTAGAATTTACTTGTTGTTCATTAATACATTTCTAGATGTAAAAATGTTTATGCCACTACCTTGACTATAGTGACTGGTTTAGTTCATAACCGTCTACGCACAAATGTTAAGCACTTCTACTCATTTATGCTTTACTTTTGATACAGAGAAGAACATGACACCTGATTTGGACACCAAGGACCGCTGCTTTAGGGCCTTGCTTATCTGGGGCAATTTGGTCATTGCAGTAAGTTTGACTAATATGAAATAGTGAGGGGCGGCAGGTAGCCTAGTGGTTGGGCCAGTAACCTAAAGGTTGCTGGATCAAATCCCCGAGCTGACAAGATAAAAATCTGTCGTTCTGCCCCTAGACAAGGCAGTTAACTCACTGTTCCCCGGTAGGCCGTCATTGTAAATAATTATTTGTTCTTAACTGACTTGCCTAGTTAAATAAAGGTTTATAAAAATAAAAAAATAAAAAAAGACTTTACCTCTGATATCATTTGTCTCAACAACTGACTAGGTATCCCCCTTCCCCTTCTGTTTTTAGTGCTGCGGGATTGCCTTGATGGCCATGTGTATCTTCTTCATATCGGATCGAGGCGGATTGTATGTTTTGGTGTATGCCACAGGAAATGACAGCATCTGGAGGGGAGCCTGGATAGGCGTTTTCACTGGGTTTGCCCTTTTCTGCACATCGATATTTGGAATGCATGCCATAGTTGTGTCCAAAAGAAATATCCTACTAGCTGTGAGTTGTTCTGCTATACCCCTGTCACATCTCCAACAATACTATTTTAAAAACATTCTATGCCTGTATACTTATGTTATTAAGTCGCTCTGGATAAGAGCGTCTGCTAAATGACTTAAATGTAAATGTAATGTAAATGTAAATGTTATTAAAGGAAATCTAATATTATCCTTTTGACTGAAAAACATAATTGGTTTGGCCTGCTGGAACATTTGGCCAGAAAACTCATGACTCAGACATGTTTTTGTTTTAACGGTCTTACCTGTAGTACATCCTCCTGATGGTGATCATATATGCATTTGAGGTGGCATCAGCTATTACTGCTGCAACACATAAAGACTGGGTAAATCATTAAGATTAATATATTGTTAAAATGGTCTTGGCATATTATATTTCAGATTTTGCTACACTCAATATTATGATAAAAAATGGAATTAGGGCTCCCGAGTGGCGCAGCAGTCTAAGGCACTGCAATGCAGTGCTAGAGGCGTCACTACAGACCCTGGTTCGATCCCGGGCTGTATCACAACCGGCCGTGATCGGGAATCCCATAGGGCGGCGCACAATTGGCCCAGCGTCGTCCGGGTTAGGGGAGGGTTTGGCCGGGGTAGGCCGTCATTGTAAATAAGATTTTGCACTTAACTGACTTGCCTAGTTAAATAAAGTTTAAATACATGTTTTAAATAAAACCAGTGTTTGGCTATCTTCTCAACATTTTGATGCATCTCCTCAGTTTGTCCCCAACCTCTTCCTGAAGCAAATGCTACAGAACTACAACAAACCACTACCAGATAATCTGCCCAGCACCCAGGACCAGATCTATGTAATCAACGGGATAACAGAAACATGGAACCGGTTCATGACTGAGGTAGCTAGGCCTACCTCACTGGTCACAGACATCAGTTCACTATTTAGTTTTGATTTGCATTTGGTTGAGTTGACAACTAACATGAATTCAATGTGAAATAAACAACAAATGTCACCATGTCATTGGATTTAGGTTAAAAGATGGGTGAGAAAAAGATTAAATGTCCTTACATTGATGACTTTTTGCAAATCCAATCAGTTTTCCATTTTGATTCAACATCAAATTTTGGGGTTGAAATGATGTGGAAACAACGTTGATTCAACCAGTTTTTGCCCAGTGGTACTGACTACTTTATTATGATTTATTATTTACTTACTGTTCTATACTACCACCGTTTGGTAATGTAAAATCGTTTATGGTCTTGAACTGTCCTATTAACTGACGCATTTTAGTAACCAGAGTGCTCCTCTTGCAGTCTAAGTGCTGTGGAGTGTACGGGCCAGAGGATTGGGTGAAGTATGAGTCCCACTTAAGGCAGCAGAACACAGATGCTGATAATCCTTGGCCCAGACAATGCTGTCAGCAGGACGCTACGGGAGCCATCAGCCATTTAGAGGCCTGCAAAATCGGGGTTAGCCCTTTCCTGCATGCACAGGTAATTCTCAAAGATGACTTTGTCAATGACCACACTGAAATGTTCACCATCCCCTCATTATTGAGTGCCCCACAAACCCCAAAAGACTGAGGGAGTGCAGCAAAAATGGTTTAGCAAAGGGTTCCCTAGCTAACAAGCTGGCTAGCAGTAAATAACGTTATCTAACGTTAGCTAGGATTGCTAGCGTGATAGATCATTTTATGTTCAAGCTACCATGAAAATACATATCTAATTGTTAATTGAAAAAATCATAAGTCATATTTTTTCTAAAGTGACTTACCGAGTTTTTATTGTGAATAGTTCTTCCATGAACGGACAATGAAGAACCATTTAATAACCTTTTTTTTTTTTTTTGCTTCGATCTGAATAAAGTGTGGTAAAATTATGGAGGTGCCTAGAGGGGTTATGCTACATTAAACAGTACAGTGCTCTAATATAAAATGTAATCTATCTTTCTTTTAGGGTTGTTATGATTACATTGCTGGTCCTTTGATCAGACACGGCTTTGGAGTCTCATGGTTTGGATTCGCCATATTGTGTTGGACAGTGAGTACAGACTTCCTTAACCATTTGTATGCAATATTATAGTATTCAAACAAATCTGCACTGCAGAAACAAATGTAGTTGCTCTAGCATTGAGACAATGTATGCATTATTCAAAATAAGTTTCGTTTCATCATGTAGGCCTAAATATTTTAAGATGGCATTACTTAAAATTCCCCTTAAAAAGGGCCAATCAGCAGTAGAAACAATATCAAAGCCTGTCCCCACTACTGTTTCGATAAAAACAGTGAAGGATAGGGCTGGAGAAATATAATCACTCTCAAATTCAGAAACAGAGCGATGGATGCAAGACCTGACCATCCATAACATAAAAACGAAAGTTCTAACCATGTTTTGAGGCTATACAGTGTTTGTTTACATTTACTTTGTTTACAAAAACTAGTCACTTTACCCCTACCTACAAGTACAAATTACCTCAACTAACCTGTACCCCCGCACATTGACTCGGTACCGGTGCCCCCTGTATATAGCCTCGTTGTTACTTTTTATAATTTTCTCTTTAGTTATTTGGTAAATATTTTCTTAACTCTTTCTTAAACTGCATTGTTGGTTAAGGGCTTGTAAGTAAGCATTTCACAGTAAGGTCTACACCTGTTGTATTCAGCGCATGTGACAAATAAAATTTGATTTGAGTTAAACAAGCTTATATTTTGGGTTCTGATGGAGTACAACAGTTAAACTAAGCTCATGAGTCATGAGAATCAGTGGGTACATATAGCGAATTTATAATCTCAAAAATGTATGTAGCAACTGCTGATTGCCCCTTTAAATGTGGTGGGAAAAAATAGGAAAAAAGCGACATGGAGAATTGGATCAATGGTTTTCTTTGTTTTTCCCTGCAGTTCTTTGTGATACTGGGAGTAATTTTCCACTACAATCAGTTGGATTTCTGAGGATGACCAACAAAGAAAGCTTCAAATAAACTTCAGTTCAGACCTACCAGTAAAGAAGTAATGCAAATATAACACTTTTTTGTTATGATCAACAAATAACCTTATTAAAATGTAATCAATTGTGTCTCTAATCAAAATTAAGAGAACCAATAAATGTACTAAATACAATTTTATTTTTCAAATTACCTTTCTCAAAAAAGTTTGGAAATTGTCCCATACAATAATCTGTACTCTTAATTTTTTGTTGCTATACCTAATACATTCAATTTTGTTCAATACAAAATTGTACAGGTTACAAGCGTAGTATTATGTCAACACAGCTGCAAACAACCAGAATCCCTGTTCTGATATCTTTTTAAGTCTTCACAACATTTAATGCATAGTGTTTGAGTCCTCTTTTTCACAATCTACACCATTATAAATGCCAGCACATCCATTTCCCTCAATTCCTTTTGATTATAACTCAAAACATTTCTCAGCAAAGCTTTGTTTTTAAGATAAAGTTATCACATCAGACACTTTACTTTAGGTATTTCTGTCATCTGTCCTCCTCATTCTAAAAGCACATCGGACTTTACCAAAACATTACAAACCAATAAAGAGAACACACTCTGTCCATCTTAAAAGTAACAACAAAAAAACAACTAAGAATTGGTCAAGTGTGTTAATGACCATCTATAGATTAATAACTGGATAAATAAATACTATTAGTGTCCATAATACAATTAAAAGTTTTCTGCAGTTCTCATTACATAGAATGTTGAAAAAACACTACCCTGATACTGTTAGGATAAAAGCTGATCACAGTGACAAGAGCTGGACGTCAGCGGGTTCATACTATATGAAGTCATTATTCAGTTCGCAACATATTTAAGACATAAGGTATAACTAATTACAAAGTAGCTAGCTAGTACTGAAGGTACAACTCTCTTTGCCAAAAGGCAATCTTGTGATTGCTAATGACGAGATGTAAACAAATAAACTACCGGTACATGGCTTTTCTGAAATACCAATGGCAATATGAGTTGATGTAACATTTTCCTCTCTTTGGCTGTCTATCCTTCATATGCACCTTACAAAATATGTCTAACATTTGATTAAAAAAAATATCATTTGAATATTGATAATTACTGCATATGATTTGGGCTGAAGGAAATACACACATCTTCACATACCACGAGTCCAGATTAGTGCAGGATAGAGAGGTGATTGGTAGAGCATTGGAAACAAAGAAACTGTTAATTTCCCCAAATAGTTTCATATCAAAAGGTAGATTTATAGACCTAATATTGCTCAAATCATTTACATAAGTCCAAGAACAGGGAGGATGAAAAGGAGGATAACCAGAGTAGTGTTGAGAAACATAGTCTGAGGGGCATGTAGCTACATGACTGGTTAAACTGTCCGGTGTCTCATTCAATCTGCCTGTGGTTTCTGCTGTCAAATATCATGGACCTCCTCTGTGGCTGATAAAAGCAGCTCGTCGAGGTCTCCAGTCTCTGTCCACTCTTGGGTATTGTCATTTTGTTCCGCAGGGTCACCCCCTCTGAGGTCCTGAGGTTCTCTGCCATCTCTTTGGAAAAGATATCAAGTGCTGATGTTTCAGTTGGACTTCTGATGGGCGAGAGGATGAGCTTGGCATCATCCCCCAGCGGTGGGTGATCCATGATGGGAAAGGGTGGACTGAACAAGATGAGGCTCTGTGGTCTCTGGCGGTTCCTAAAGGATGGCCTTTGTAGAACCGTAGACCTTTCTGGTCTTGGACAATCAGAAAAGGCCTCTGCATTGGATGAGCGTTTCCTTCTTAGCACCGGTGGGTCTGAAGTAGGTGTAGTTTTATTAGTCTCTGTAGATTTCTCTGCAATAGGCTGCCTTATCTGGGATTTCGGCACTGGCTCCTTATTCTCCAACTCCTCCTTTAGATCCCTCATAGAGGGAAGAAGAGGTACAGGATCTAGTTTATCTCCCCTGGTTTTTGTGAATTCTTTCTCTGGTCCCTTTCCTGCACCAGAGCCCTTGTCTTGCCTGGGATGAGGTATGTGGCTGTACTGCACCTTGGGGGGGATGACAGGCACGGCTTTAGCCTGACACGTTTTTACCATGAAGGCCGTCCTGACAGACGACACACTGACGGGGGCCGAGTTCCGGCGCACAGGGGCCTGTCGATGGCTCAGGAACAGCTCCAGTTCCTGGGACAGGCCGTTGGATTTGGTCTCAGACGGTGTCACTGCCCCTCTCTGAATGGAGGACAACTCAGCTGATTCAAGGTTTTGCTGATTGGAAATGTCTCTGATGCGTCGATGTCCTAAATCCAAATTGAGTGAGTAGGGCCTGTGTTTGGAAAAGCTGTTCTGCTCTATTTTTTCTGAATGAGATGCTTCATAAGACGTCTGTCTGTGAAACCTCTGGGAGGAGGAGGTGTTTTTCTGTTTGGCTGTGCAGCTGTTTCCTCTTTGTGTTCTCGTTGCATCATCACCGACCAGGGTGGTTTTGGAGGGTAAGGGAAGTAGATGTGTGATTTTGGTCTCTGTTTTGCGGCTGCATGCCTGAGACCTATTTCCTGGGAACACTTCTATGCTCTTAAAAGGACATGATCCATTTGTTGATTTGTCATCTCTAGATAGAGGAGGAACGTTTAGTTCTTTGGAGCTCAAACCTTCTATTGCAGAACAAGACGATGACACATCTAGTTTTCCAAACAAATCCTTAAGTGTGGGTGAATGGAGAGGACTGGTTACCCACTGTTTGGTGGAGCGGAAGACCTCCTCCCAAGGTTCCTCCTCCAAGTCCTCCAACTCGGAGTGTCCTCCACATCCATCCTCATCGTCTTGGTGTGGTAGCCCCAAGGTGTGGTGGGGTCTTTCTTCCAAACATATTGAAAGCCTCTCAATGCCTCCCATGACAACTGACAAAGCATTCTTTCCATTGTCATGGGAAACCCCTTTGACCCCATCTTGACTTATACTTTTCCCTGATGGCTCTTTTCCTTTCTCTGCTACAGACGTGCCTATGTCTGTTACGACATCCCCTGGCTGCAAACTTTTTGTGACCTGGCTTTGTTGAGTAGAATGTAAACTTGGCTCTGCGAGGTGAGTAACCACAGGCCGTGGCTTGACGAAAGTGGGTTTATCGGTCTCTGGGAGCTTAGATTTTGAGGAAGTGTGTAGTTTGTTTTTTGTTTTATCTGTTGAATCAGCAGCGTGTAGAGGTGTATTTTTCATATCTGTGCCGACCATGAAATGTAACATTTTGTCATTTGGAAATTGTGTGTCTGAGGAGTGCTTTCTTGCTGAATGTGCTACAGTGTCAGCACCGTGATAGGTCAGTGCAGGCCTGGTGGGCATCAAAGACTGTCCCTTATATAATGAGTGAGTTGGAAGGCTGCTTCTTCTTTTTGCTGGAGCATCTGGCATTGCCTTAACATCCTCACAAGTTTTCTTAGTGGAACAGAAAACAGGCATAAACTCCTCGTCCATAATGTCAATCTCAGGCTCAGTAATTTTCAGCTCAAGATGGAGGTCAGACCACAGCTCTTCCTTGATAGGTAAAGATCCCATATCCTGCAAAACATGAATTACAAATGCTTATTAAAGCGACAGTCATTGTCATTGTGTTATTCTTTGTATATTATCTGTGATGAAGCACAGTGTTAAACTGGAGATTAAACATACCAGTTGTGTCAGTTCTTTTGGCTCATACTGTGGTGCTGGCGGGTTGTCCAGTTGTTTCCCAGGAAATTGCTGTCTCTCTTGATCTTCCTCTCTTGTGGTGGGAGTGGAAGACTGACTCAGGTCAGATACTTCCACCTTCCCTTGAACATCGTTCACCTCTCCTTCACTTCTTGAAACTAATAAAATAAATAGATATGTAATTATTTTATTAATAGACAATATTACCATGGATGATGAGGAAGGTTTTTAATCTGAGCGCACACACACAGGCTTTTTTCTATGTAAACAGGTGAACATGACCTACCTTCTGTCACCCTTTTGAAACCTGCCTCCTCTCTGCTCCTCTCCTCTGCTGGTCTCTCCTCCTTTTCCACTGGGGTTGAGCTGCTGTTACTGTAGATAATGCTCTCACTCACAACACTGCTCTCTCCAAGGGGGTGCTCTCTGTAATTTAAGCTACCACTACTGTCACTCTGTTCTGACTGGGAGGTCTCTCTGCTTGGTTTCAGAGCAGCTGCAGCAGGCCTCTCCTTCCCTGTTGCCCTGCAGGGGGTGCTGTTGGAGCTGATGACTGCAGACACCCTCAGGGGCACAGACACAGCAAAGGGCTCTGATATGTTGAGAGCCTTGCGCTGATGCCTGGGGGAGGACTCTGGAAAGAGACTTCCAGGGAAGGAGGGCCTGGATGCACCGCTGTGGGTGGAGCCAGAACACAGCATCCTCCTGTTTTTAGGGGAGCTGGGCTGGCAGCTGCTGAGGTCATCATCGCCTTTGAAAACCTTCAGTTGTTCGGGTAGAGCCTTCTGCTGTGGTGGTGAGACGCTTGGAGAGCCCCTTCTCTTCATGTTAGGGCTGCTGCCGCCTGTGGCCTCGCTCAATCTCTTCATCTCAAACTCCCGCCTCTGGTCCTGTTCACTGACATCATGGAGCGTGTCAGATTCAAGTGTTCTGGATTTTATACCGGGCGCAAAGAAACCGTTGGCCCCGCCTGCTGAGCTGAAATTTCCTGCCTTGTCATCATCTGTGTTGGAAATCAAATGAGAAGCAAATTGTTAGATACACATCGTCTCAGCCTTATTTACAAAGCAAATTAAGATTTGTATATAGGAGAGAGAACTGCTGTGAGTAGATTTAACGATGACACAAGTGTTTTGTATACAATGTAGTGCATTCAGCCCCACCTGTCTGCAGAGAGCACAAAGAGTCCATGCTTCTCGCTGGTCGGATAGCTGCCTTTTCTGTGAACGAACAATGTAGTCATATTATTTTATTCTGTATCATAAACTCAATTTTTTCAAGTAGCATGTTTATTTGTGTGATATTAATTTTCATTTGATCATTCAATTTATCATGGGAAACATAGTAAGATAGTACACATTCTATTGCAACCTTGATATATCATTTAGCCTTAGCAGTGAAAAGGGGTTCACTATATTGGTTGATAAGCGTATTCATCATGCTTTACCTGTGATGTTCTGTGCTTTCATGAACACGCTCCCATTCCGGCTCAGTCTTCCCTTAGAGTCCGTCACAGACTTGCCCAGGTTGAAGATGAACTTCCACTTCTTCGATTTCCCAGAAACCTTTCCTCTGACAGACAGGGAGATGATGAAGTACGTTAAACAACATGGCTTGTTCGGATGTTATTTGTTGAAGTTCAATGTGTGCATTGAAAAGCAAAAGCAAAATGTACAACAAAACAATACAAATTAACATACATATTGCTAAAACAGTACAATCAACCTAGACTTATTTGAAGGGTATTTTACTGTGTACTCTGTTTCGGGGTTATTGTTAGATTGTATACTATGTTTGAGCAGGTGTTTTTTGATTCATGTTTTCACTGCCAAATGTATCCAGGTGCCTGGCAGCCCAGAGGATGTGTATTAAGCATGTTTGTTAAGTATACTAAATAAATCAGTCAGTTGAATTCTCATCCATCTCACTTGGTATCCGATATGTCTATGACGGTATGGTACAGCGTGGCAGTGCTGGTGTCAGGTAGACTGTTCTCCCGTTGACGCTCTTTCCGTGCTGGGTGGTTAGGGCTCAGGGAGCGGGCCTGGGCCTCCTCTAGGCTCATCAGCTTCATTGGCCCACCTTGGCCACTGATAGGAAGAGTGGCATACTTCTCCCCACACATCAAACTGGGTCCTGTAGCAAAACAATGTCTTTCAAAAAAAATCCTTTTGGCATAAGGTAGAAAGGAGGACAGTAAATACAATGTGTTTTCCAATGGCAACATAAAATTAGGATAAGAGGGCAACAAGCAAGAGGGCAACATTCAGGAAATCTATAAATTTCACACAATCAACACTTTCAAACAACGTACCTTCTTTAGTTTTTATTGGTGCAGCTGCATGGTTGAAGATCTGCTCAGTGTGATTTAAAATGAACTCAACCACAGTCTGCTGAACCCGCACCTCCTGGAAAGCCATGTCCCCATTGCAGGATGCAATTTCAATATCTTTCGAGCTACAAAACACATAGCCAAACGAGAAAGTAGAAATGCTTTCAGTCACAACCAAGGAGGTATTTTACCTTAAATATCAGCTGGAGTATAACTCAAACAAAATGGAAGAACATAATATAGTTATATAAGTGTTTTAGTATGTTCTTGGATAAGATGATATTGGTTTGTGTACAATTAGTGTAGAGCTCACCGCAATAGGTTTGGAGCCCATACCAAGGCCAGGTTGCGGGTGTGCATGTTAGTCTGGGGACTTAAGGTGGCCAGGTGGGCCAAATGCTTGGTAAGATATTCCAGAGTCCTGAAGAGAGAGGACAAACACAATTTGTTTAGCTTTTTAACCACATATAAAGATTGGAAAGGTACATCACAGAGGCAGCAAAAGGGCTGAAGTGAGTTTTACCTAAAGTGGGGGAGTGGTAGCTCTTTAATGACGTCCTGGATATGTTGTAGCCTTTCATGATCTTCCTGGACTGAGACGGCGTCCTACACAGTAAAAGTCAAGTATTATCAATGTCGCATGTCATTCTTTCTTTGAATGTGACTCACTATTAAAGGACTCATTCCTAATATAAATCAAAGAGACATTCTGGTTAACAAAGTGGGTGCATTACAGACAGGTAGAGACCCTACCTCTTTGAACAGTACTCACAGTGAATTTCTTGTAAAGCTCATAAGTGAGCAGGGGATTGGGTAGCTCCCTGAAGTACAGCTTGCACAAGGAGCCCACACAGTGGATGTCCTGGAGGTACACCTCCTTTGTGAGGTCAGGGCACAACTCAGAGCAAAATTCCTGTCTGTAAGTAAGCACACAAACACATGGGTATCAATACAGCTGGAGACGCATGACGCTTCCACACTCCTCTAGTAATGTATATGTATGTTTTGTAAGATTGAAATGTAGAAACGTGTGTTTATATTGGATAGACAAAAGTTGTCCAACATGGTATGTTCACAATGGCCTAAATCTATAAACTTACTGTTCAAACATGCTAAGTATAGAGCACCAAACACCAACTGTGACTTCCTTGTTCTAATACTTTTGGAAGGCATTTTATGTGGCTAAAATAGTTACCTTAGTCGCTGGATATTTGAGGTGACTCCCGAGAGCCTGTATATTCCATCCACAACACCATGTTTCTCAATGAACTCTGCACATGTCCTTAAAACTTGAGGAACTGAAAAAAAATATAGAAAAAAATATTGTTTTAACCATACATTCGACATCAAAAGACACACATACATAGCAAACCAAATTTAAAAAATTGGAGGGTCCAGTCTGGCAACATACAGATTTTGAGAGGTGAAGGTCAACATATAACACTGTCGTCACTATGATTTTGTTTACTAAGTTATGTGAATAAGCTATGATTTATGAGAGAAATCGTAATATAGGTTTTCTGTAATAGGCAACTTTTTCAGTCTAGGGAGGTGAATGGAAAACGTGGCAACTTGGGTTTTAGCA
Organism: Salvelinus alpinus; assembly: GCF_045679555.1. NCBI lineage: Eukaryota > Metazoa > Chordata > Actinopteri > Salmoniformes > Salmonidae > Salvelinus > Salvelinus alpinus. The sequence continues at coordinate 31,983,783 of NC_092109.1, read as the reverse complement.
GTTAGGAAAATTCTGGCATTCCATTTCAACTGCTGACATGAAGCAGAAAGAGGAGTGCCTCTATGAACTAGACAGGGTCAGTTTAAAGGTCCAATGCAGCCATTTTATTTCGATATCAGATCATTTCTGGGTAATGATTAAGTACCTTATTGTGATTGTTTTCAATTAAAATGGTCAACAAGAAACAAAAATAGCTTTTTGGCTAGGACTGTCTGGGAGTGGTTTGAGTGTGGAGGGGAAAACAGAAAACTTGCTGTTATTGGCAGAGAGGTTTGGAACTCTTATTGGTCTATTAACTAATTTACCGACTGATGAGACCAAAACGCCATCCCACCAAAACAGGCAAAAATTTCAGGCTGTATTTTCAAAAAGCTCTTACACTAAAAGGGCATAATCAATCATTTTCAGAATTTCACAGTATTATTCCAGCCTCGTCGTGTGAAAAAACAAATAAACCACACAAAAATCATGTTTTTTGACTGCACTGGGCCTTTAATACTGTGTGTGCTATAAACAGAATCTGGATCTTTGGCTCATTCTTTGAGTCAACCCTTTTTTTCCATGGCAGAGAAGGATAGAGAAGGGCAGTTTGGGAGAAACCGAATGCCATTAGTATAAATTGTATCAGTACTTATTTATTCTAAACATACTTTAGACAGTAGCTCTGCTTTTTATTCCATAAGGTTGTTGATTGTGAAGAAGGTGTAATTTCTCAGGAAGTAAAACATGGTTTGTTTGTTTCAGAGGAAGGTGGACACACCCAATCCTTGCAGCTGGTATTACTTGTGACACTTCCTCTAATAGAAAATGGCCTTTCAAAATGTTACCACCCAATTCTCTATTGCTTTCGAAACTTTATTCCCTAGTGGGGTATCTCTTTTCTTAAAATATGTTATCTACAATTCTGTATTCAAGAGGAACGTAGGGTCGCTTTCTACCATAATATATTTTTGGAAATCAAGGAACACCTTTATAATACATTTAAACTGAAAATAAAAAATGAATAGCTACTCTTTTGCACAGTATAGCATAGACTACAGCAGTTAATATGTTAGTCTACCTCCTTGCTATACTGAAAGAAAAACAAACGGATATAGCTAACTTCGTTTTGCCAAGATGATTCCACTCTAGACTGAAATCGGCAAACCATTATATTCAACAACCTGAGAAGAGAAGTGTAGCTGTACAGTGCACAATGTTCCTGTAAGCTCCCCTTTTCCACAAGTAAAGCATGAGACACATAGCTCAACTTCCCACTTTGCTACCAGGCATTTCCATTTTTTAATTTTACCTTTATTTAACTAAGCAAGTCAGTTAAGAACAAATTCTTATTTTGAATGACGGTCTAGGAACAGTGGGTTAACTGCCTTGTTTAGGGGCAGAACAACAGATTTTTTACCTTGTCAGCTCAGGGATTCAATCTTGCAACCTTTCGGTTACTAGTCCAACGCTCTAACCATGAGGCTACCTGCCGCCCCACGATGAGGCCCTTCCCAGAACTCTTTACAATGGGATGAGGAACCATCTAGCCAGTGGCGTGGCCCAGTGACAGTGGATTGTTTAACATTTTAGCCACACAATGACAAGCGTGGATGTCTTGTCCCCAGAGAATGCAGAGCTATTGTACATAAGCTATACAATACCTTATAGTGGAACAGTGGCATAAATCAATGTCTAAGCTTAAACATTGTTTCCCTTACTTTGACTCTTAACATATCTCATGAACAACACAACCTGAACAATAAAATCAGTAAGCACATAGACATGAGGATGTCGCTGATATGCAGCTGAACATTAGCCAAGCAAAACGAAAACAATTCATTCCATCTTCGGAGCTTTGAAACAATCTGCCCAGAGGTTCCCATGGGCTGTATGAATGAAAGTCTGTTCTCCCACATCTGAACAGACACTCACAGTGACATGCCTGTGGTCAGAATGGTAGCTGCCTGGTCCGAATGGGATTTGATTCACCATTACTTTTGAGTATTTGCTCAGAACGAAACTCCTGCTTGCCTGGAAATCTTCTAGTGGATTCAAAAGGAATCTAAGAATACGGCTTATTGAATAAGATGCTGTTGATTGTTAGATTGGATAACATCCTCGTAGGTAAATTGTCTGTGTAAATGAAGTCATTATAAACATTCTTTCTCTTCCCTGTCTAGGGTCAGACAGAGTTAGTGACAGTCAACAACAGCTGATATCGCAGTGTCATGTCAACAAAAGCAGATATCACAAGCCACTTGTAATTGACAAATAAAAACTAAAAGTATCATCATATTAGCCATATACAGTAAATTATAGTCCCTTCTCCCCCTGTAACAGAAACATGTGTCTTGTGTAAAGAGGATCTACTTTATCAAATCTGTTTAGCTGTTAAATCGGTTCAATCTGTTCAAAGTAAAAGGTTTCCAAGTCACATCGCATAACCTCACTTCATGTAACTATTTTTACCTCCATTCAAATACTATCTGGGTAAACACACCCATCCTCAAATTGTTGTCTGAATTATGATCTGTCGGCTGCTACTGCCCCCTGTGAACAGTGTTGCCCACCCAGAATCCTCACACAGAGACAGAGGGAGAGAGAAAGAGAGCAAGACGCAGGCCTCTTGGTGAGAAGTTGACAAAAACACCAGGAGCCACACCCTAAGTCACAAATCCCCTCTGTTATTGCGTAAAGGACTTCATGAAATGTAAAACATATGTCCATTGATGTCCAAATTGCAACATACATCTGCATCACACACCTGAATAAACTAAATAATGTACTGTCTAACTGTTACTTATGTAAACAGCAGGGATCTTTCCTAACCAATTTCACACTAAGTTTACCAAATCAGAGGTTTAACATATTCTTTGCCCGAAAACATAGGTGTTGAATAAGGCTCAATCTAATTAAGAATTCTCCTAAAACCTTAGAGGTGTTCCATACAGAACATGTATTGATAATTCAACTGCACCATTACATATCCTGTATCGAACAGTCATCGAGAATTCGCTGTGAGTTTAGGAAAAGCTGTTCTCAGACCAAAGCACCAACATTGTAATAGCTCAATAAAAATAAAAATGTCTAGACCAAGTTGTTAAATTGTTAAATGTTTGGTCTGAGAACACCTTTTCTCAATGTAGGTGGATTTGGAAAAGTGTTTTCTAAATCATTCTGTATTATTATTTTGTCATTATAACTATTATTATTTGTTGTTTATTCAGGTTATTACTATGTCTAATAAATCCGAAAACATGAAATATGACAATGCCCTCAATAAATCCAGTACACATTAAATAACGACTATATATGGACCAATAATTGGGCTCTGTTGCTGTAACAATTTGTTTGCATTCTGAATTCATGAGGTCATTATTATGGGACATGATGAAATCTGCTGAAATCTGCTAGAAAAGGGAAGCAGCAGGAAAGGGAAGCAACATAATAAACATTGAAAGAAACTAGTTTACCGTCTTTTCCTGAATTCTGTAGATGTTCTGTCAAGTCACAGTCAAATGCATTCTCACTTCCTTTCTTTTTGGACCTCTGCTTGGCTCCTTTATTCTTCATCTGGATCCAGTTATTAGTCCAGGAGTTCAGAACAAACAAATCCTCAAATATACAACCATTGATCCAACAGACCCTGGGAAAGGCAAAAATTGTAGCCCAAAAGTAAAAACCATACAAACCGCCCAAAAAGGATTCATCCACTCACATCTTGACCAACGACACTAACAGTTTGGGAGACTGAAAAGTCCATGTGAGAAGAATAATGTTGACGTCACTTTTCCTTTAAGCTTTTTAGTGCTTTATACATTTCCAATCAATCTATCAAAAATATAAGGGAAAAACCATAGTCAGTTATAATTGTGAAATATCTGGAAATGTGGTTTGGGAATGGCAGTCCTCTGAAGTGATTTATCCCAGAAGGATTTGCAGAAACAGCATCAGAATTAGTTTGTTTCCTGTTGTAGTTTTTTTTACTCAGTCTGCCTCTGTCTTTTTTCGCTCCTCTTTTCCTCCCGCCCAGACAATCTCCCTTTTCTTTGGCTCCCCTGTATCTGTGGAGATGTACCCAGTGAGGCGCAGGAATATTGTTTCTGTGTTTGTTTCTTTATCCTTCTTGCGTCCAGTTTTCAATTTATCCATGTTTCGAAGGTCATGGTAGTTGTGGCACTGGAGTGGCATGGAGGTTTGAAATTTCAAGACTGTGAGAAGGGGAGGGAAGTGAAGTCAGGGGAGGGGAATAGCTGACTGCTGTTTCTCTGGTTTAGAGATTACTGACCCCTTTTATCCACACTTTTTTTGTTGCCATGGTCCTAACAGGAAATGTGCTCTCTGCCTTCCTGAATGCTCCCAAAGTACACAATTTCCTGTACAGAGAGCCTTGTTTGGAAAACAAAAACAGTTCTGAAGGAAGAGGGAAGTGGGGGGGGGGGGTGAAATGAGGGCTTGAAGGGTGCAGATGGGGAAAGGGGGGGTGTACACATGGTTCTTGTTACTGACTGCTTAGCTGTTTCATAATTTTCCCTCTACAGCAGACTGAAGCTTTCCAACCACGTGTTTAAAGCACGCTTCCTCCTATCGAAATAAATGTTCAACTGATAAGAATGAACCAATACTTTAAAAAACAACATTAATACAATTAAGTAGGCCTAAATACAAGGCTACTGGGTAGGTTGAATGACATTCAGGGTTTTCATTTAATTTCAAAGCATACAGCTGGATCTATAACACTAATAGTGTAGGATGTGGACTACTCAACATTAGACCATTTGAGGTCTGAAAACAGACATGAATGAACAATAACTAACGAACTGCTACAGTTATACATTTGTTTGATTTAAATTGTTTCTTGGAAATCTGTAGATCTGCTCAAAGTCTTGTTGCCCTCCTTGTTCAGACAAGAAATGAGTGCACTACCAAATTAATTCATTTTACATTACATGTGTCATTTAGCAGGCACTCTTATCCAGAGCAACTTACAGGAGCAATTAGGGTTAAGTGCCTTGCTCAAGGGCACAGACAGATTTTTCACCAAGTCAGCTCTGGGATTCAAACCAGCAACCTTTCGGTTATTGGACCAACACTATTAACGGCTAGGCTACCTGCCACCCTATTGACATACCCTTGATGTTTCTTAGCTGGTGTCAGAGCCACACTGTGTATAGAGTACAGCCATATTAGCACCTTTATTCAAAAAGAATATTGGTGTTGTAACAATACGAGAATTCCTCCCTCAATACCCTATGACTTGACCCACTGTAAACAAGAAAAACAGAGCAGTGAATTTAACAGATGTTTTTTATTGATTAACATTCAGCATAATGTGTATCCAAGTCTGTACTGTGTTGTGTTAACAAATGGCATATGGCATGGCATGGCATATTTGCTTTCACTGGACAAAACTTTCAGAAATAAACAGCACAATGCGGAAGTGTCAATTATCACTGAGCAAGTCATTAAAGTCATTAAAACTAGTTTTTCAACCACTCCACAAATTTCTTGTTAAACTATAGTTTTGGCAAGTCGGTTAGGACATCTACTTTGTGCATGACAAGTAATTTTTCCAACAATTGTTTAGACAGATTATTTCACTGTATCACAATTCCAGTGGGTCAGAAGTTTACATACACTAAATTGACTGCCTTTAAACAGCTTGGAAAATTCCAGAAAATGATTTCATGGCTTTAGAAGCCTCTGATTGACTCAAATGATGTCAATTAGCCTATTGGAGGTGTACCTGTGGATGTATTTCAAGGCCGACGTTCAAAATCAGTACCTCTTTGCATGACATCATGGAGAAATCAAAAAATATCAGCCAAGACCTCAAAACAAATTGTAGACCTCCACAAGTCTGGTTCATCCTTTGGAGCAAACGCCTGAAGGTACCGCGTTCATCTGTACAAACAATAGTACGCAAGTATAAACACCATGGGACCACGCAGCCATCATACCGCTCAGGAAGGAGAAGCGTTTTGTCTCCTAGAGATGAACGTACTTTGGTGCGAAAAGTGCAAATCAATCCCAGAATAGCAGCAAAGGACCTTGTTGAGATGCTGGAGGAAACAAGTATAAAAGTATCTATATCCACAGTAAAACAAGTCCTATATCGACATAACCTGAAAGGCCACTCAGCAAGAAAGAAGCCACTGCTCCAAAACCACCATAAAAAAGCCAGACTACGGTTTGTAACTGCACATGGAGACAAAGATCGTACTTTTTGGAGAAATGTTCTCTGGTCTGATGAAACAAAAATAGAACTGTTTGGTCATAATGACCATCGTTATGTTTGGAGGGAAAAAGGGGGAGGCTTGCAAGCCGAAGAACACCATCCCAACCGTGAAGCACGAGGGTGGCAGCATCATGTTGTGGGGGTGCTTTGCTGTAGGAGGGACTGGTGCACTTCACAAAATAGATGGCATCATGAGGGAGGAAAATTATGTGGATATATTTTAGCAACATCTCAAGACATCATTCAGGAAGTTAAAGCTTGGTCGACATATGGCTCTTCCAAATGGACAATGACCCCAAGCATACTTCCAAAGTTGTGGCAAAATGGCTTAAGGACACCAAATTCAAGGTATTGGAGTGCCAATCACAAAGCCCTGACCTCAATCCTATAGAAAGTTTGTGGGCAGAACTGAAAAAGCGTGTGCGAACAAGGAGGCCTACAAACCTGACTCAGTTACACCAGCTCTGTCAGGAGGAATGGGCCAAAATTCACCCAACTTATTGTGGGAAGCTTGTGGAAGCCTACCCGAAACGTTTGACCCAAGTTAAACAATTTAAAGGCAATGCTACCAAATACTAATTGAGTGTATATAAACTTCTGACCCACCGGTAATGTGATGAAAGAAATAAAAGCTGAAAAATATTTCTCTACTATTATTCTGACATTTCACATTCTTAAAATAAAGTGGTGATCCTAACTGACCTAAGACAGGGATTTCTACTAGGATGAAATGTCAGGAATTGTGAAAAACTGAGTTTAAATGTATTGGGCTAAGGTGCATGTAAACTTCCGACTTCAACTGTATACACACACACACATACAGCGCCTTTGGAAAGTATACAGACCACTTGACTTTTTCTACATTTTGTTACGTTACAGCCTTATTCTAAAATGGATTAAATAAAAACAAAATCCTCTGAAATCTATACACAACACCCCATAATTATGAAGTGAAATTATATGTTTTAATTATTTTTTTAAAATAGACATTTCAAGCCATGAGGTCGAAGGAATTGTCCGTAGAGCTCCGAGACAGGATTGTGTCGAGGCACAGATCTGGGGAATGGTACCAAAACATTTCTAAAGCATTGAAGGTCCTCATAAACACAGTGGCCTCCATCATTCTTAAATGGAAGAAGTTTGGAACCACCAAGATTCTTCCTAAAGCTGGCCGCCCAGCCAAACTGAGCAATCGGGGGAGAAGTGACCAAGAGCCTGATGGTCACTCTGACAAAGCTCTAGAGTTCCTCTGTGGAGATGGGAGAACCTTCCAGAAGAACACCATCTCTGCAGTACTCCACCAATCAAGCCTTTATGGTAGAGTGGCCAGACGGAAGCCACTCCTCAGTAAAGGGCACATGACAGCCCACTTGGAGTTTGCCAAAAGGAACCTAAAGACTCTCAGACCATGAAAAACAAGAATCTGTGGTGTAAAGAAACCAAGATGGAACTCTGGCCTGAATGCCAAGCGTCACATCTGGAGGAAACCTGGCACCATCCCTACGGTGAAGCATGGTGGTGGCAACATCATGCTGTGGAGATGTTTTTCAGCAGCAGGGACTGGGAGACTAGTCAGGATTGAGGCAAAGATGAACAGAGCAAAGTACAGAGAGATCCTTGATGAAGAGGGCTCTGGAGCAGTTTAGGATCTCAGAGTGGGGTGAAGGTTCACCTAACAAGACAACGACCCTAAGCACACAGCCAAGACAATACAGGAGTGGCTTCGGGAGATGTCTCTGAATGTCCTTGATTGGCCCAGACAGAGCACAGATTTGAACCGATCGAACAGCTCTGGAGAGACCTGAAAACAGCTGTGCAGCAACACTCCCCATCCAACCTGACAGAGCTTGAGATGATCTGCAGAGAAGAATGGGAGGAACTCCCCAAATACAGGTGTGCCAAGCTTGTAGCATCATAACCAAGAAGACTCGATGCTGTAATTGCTGCCAAAGTTGCTTCAACAAAGTACTGAATAAAGGGTCTGAATACTTAAGCAAATGTGACATCAGTTTATTTGCAGTAAATTAGCAAACATTTTTTAACCTCTTTTTGCTTTGTCATTATGGGGTATTGAGGGGGAAAAAACGATTTAATCAATTTTAGAATAAGGCTGTAACGTAACAAAATGTGGGAAAGGTCAAGGGGTCTGTATACTTTCCGAAGGCACTGTATGACTGTCAAGTAGGGTCAAACAAGGGTGTTTGTAGTTATAAGTTATAATTCGGGCCCATAGCTTTTCCAGGTGAGATCATGTTAGGACCCTTACTTTAGCACCAGGTCTTTAGCCATAAGGGTTATTTAATGGAACATTTGTTTTTGCTTAAAAGAAAGGTTCCAGTCAAGTGACCAGGCCTGCTGAGCCATATCTAACAACCCACACAGGGAGTCAACAGTTTCAACATATCCCATTGCCTTCATTGGTATTTTTTCCAAGGACAGCTGACTAATAGTACATGTAAGTAGGAGGTATTGCCTAGAGTGTTATCCTTATTCTAAGCTCTTGATGTCGGCTGTAGTGTGAAGTTGGCTTACATTTAAAATCCTACATCCTATGGTATCATGTGATATCTTGTTTGCTGGGCTCAAAGCTTAATGTTTCCAATGGTGCTCTGGCCATCCTGGCCTCCATTGAACTAATTTCTTTCTGCACAACAGGAAAAAGGGATGACATCATTTTGTCCATACAAAGGCTCAGACATCACACTCCTTCCCCTCTGAGTCCTTCCACAAAACTGTACTGGTGAAACTAGTGTTCCTTTCAGAGCACATCCTTCAAACTTGTAGTCAGAATACTAGATACAAATGTTTTACATTGCATAGTGTCCATCACATGGAGAGCAAAGCAAAGTGGGTAAAGAACAGGTACTTCTGTTTAAATTCTGCTAAGTACCCTACTTTATGAATCAGTCAATCCATTAAAAAAAAATTTAACATAAAAAACAACTTTACCCTATAGGCTACTTGAAGCCATGTTGCAAAAAAGCTACATAGCAAATCAAAGACTATCCCTAACTGAAACACAGTTGAGAATGACCTTTCGCTGATAGAAATAGATAAATTATCTTGAATTCACAACTTCCATCTTATTCATATGGGTTAACCCACCATATGTGACAGTATTGCTTCCGTCCCTCTCCTCGCCCCTGCCTGGGCTCGAACCAGGGACACTCTGCACACATCAACAACTGACACCCTCGAAGCATCGTTACCTATTGCTCCACAAAAGCCGCAGCCCTTGCAGAGCAAGGGGAACAACTACTTCAAGGTCTCAGAGCGAGTGACCGATTGAAACGCTATTAGCGCGCACCCCGCTAACTAGCTAGCCATTTCACACCGGTTACACATACACCCAATGAAAACCTACAAGACTAAACATGTGGTTTTCAAAGGAAATGTACAAAAAACAGAAAGGCCTCACCCAACATGGCACTCTTAATGAATCAGTCACTATGGCATCCCTAAATATTTTCTAACATGAATCATTCACTATCGTTCAGGTAGAGTAGGACCACAGAAACAAACCAAAACAATGAAGAACTTATATAGCTTTAACCTCACACTATTCAAATATCAATGAGGCATAAATTACAGAATATTTGTATGTTTTATTTAACCTTTACTTAACTAGGCAAGTCAGTTAAGAAGAAATTCTTATTTACAATGACGGCCCAAACCCGGACAACGCTGGGCAAATTGTGCACTGCCCTATGGGACTCCCAATCACGGGCAGATGTGATACAGTCTGGATTCAAACCAGGGACTGTAGTGACGCCTCTTGCACTGAGATGCAGTGCCTTAGACCGCTGCGCCACTCGGGAGCCCAAGCATACAGTACCAGTCCAAAGTTTGGAGACACCTACTCATTCCAGGGTTTTTCTTTATTTTTACTATTTTCTACGTTGTAGAATAGTAGTGAAGACAGAACTATATATTAACACATATGGAATCATGTAGTAACCTAACAAAAATTGTTAAACAAATCTAAATATATTATATATTTAGCTACCCTTCGCCTTGATGACAGCTTTGCACACGCTTGGCATTCTCTCAACCAGCTTCATGAGGTCGTCACCTGGAATGCATTTCAATTAACATGTGTGCATTGTTAAAAGTTCATTTGTGGAATTTCTTTCCTTCTTAATGCGTTTGAGCCAATCAAGTAGTGTTGTGACAAGGTAGTGGTGGTATACAGAATATAGCCCTATTTTGTAATATGTTGCCATATTATAGCAAGAACAGCTCAAATAAGCAAAGAGAAACAACAGTCCATCATTACTTTAAGACATGGTCAGTTAATCCAGAAAATGTCAAGGACTTTGAAAGTTTCTTCAAGTGCAGTTGCAAAAACCATCAAGCGCTATGATGAAACTGGCTCTCATGATGACCGCCACAGGAAAGGAAGACCAAGCGTTACCTCTGTTGCAGAGGATAAGTTCTTTAGAGTTACCAGTCTCAAATTGCAGCCCAAATAAATCCTTCAGAGATCAAGTAACAGACACATCTCAACATCAATTGTTCAGAGGAGATTACGTGAATCAGGCTTTCATGGTCGAATTGCTGCAAAGAAACCATTACTAAAGGACAACAATAAGATAGAGACTTGCTTGGGCCAAGAAACACGAGCAATGGACAGTAGACCAGTCGATTGGTCTGATGAGTCCAAAATTGCGATTTTTGGTTCCAACCGCCGTGTCTTTGTGAGATGCAAAGTAGGTGAACGGATGATCACTGTATGTTGTTCCCACCATGAAGCATGGAAGAGGAGGTGTGATGGTGCTTTGCTGTCAGTGATTTATTTAGAATTCAAGGCACACTTAACCGGCATGGCTACCACAGCATTCTGCAGCGATACGCCATCCCATCTGGTTTGAGCTTAGTGGGAGTATCATTTGTTTTTCAACAGGACAATGACCCAACACACATCCAGGCTGTGTAAGGGCTATTTGACCAAGAAGGAGAATGATGAAGTGCTACATCAGATGACCTGGCCTCCACAATCACCCGACCTCAACCCAATTGAGATGGTTTGGAATGAGTTGGACCGGAGAGTGAAGGAAAAGCAGCAAACAAGTGCTCAGCATATGTGGAAAATTCTTCAAGACTGTTGGAAAAGCATTCCAGGTAAAGCTGGTTGAGAGAATGCCAAAAGTGTGCAAGGCAAAAGGGTAGCTACTTTGAAGAATTTCAAATATAAAATACATTTTGATTTGTTGAGCACTTTTTTGGTTAGTACATGATTCCATACGTGTTATTACATAGTTTTGATGTCTTCACAATTATTCTACAATGTAGAAAATAGTAAAAAAATAATAATAATAACATTGAATGAGTAGGTGTGTTCAAACTATTGACTACTATTGGTACTGTATGTGTGAAAGAGCAGGCCATACCAAATCCATATACTCAAATATATATATATATATATATATATAAACAAATCTAAAACACATAATAGTCCTATTTCATTGGATAACATTTTTAAAATAGAATGTATTCTTGGTTTATGCCTATCTAAAAAGTGTCACATATAAATGGAGTGTGTGGTCCTGGTCAGTCCCTGGATGGGAGACCAGATGCTGCTGGAAGTGGTGTTGGAGGGCCAGTAGGAGGCACTCTTTCCTCTGGTCTAAAAAAGAAATATCCCAATGCCCCAGGGCAGTGATTGGGGACACTGCCCTGTGTAGGGTGCCGTCTTTCGGATGGGACGTTAAACGGGTGTCCTGACTCTCTGAGGTCATTAAAGATCCCATGGCACTTATCGTAAGAGTAGGGGTGTTAACCCCGGTGTCCTGGCTAAATTCCCAATCTGGCCCTCAAACCATCATGGTCACCTAATAATCCCCAGTTTACAATTGGCTCATTCATCCCCCTCCTCTCCCCTGTAACTATTCCCCAGGTCGTTGCTGCAAATGAGAACGTGTTCTCAGTCAACTTACCTGGTAAAATAACGGTAAAATAAAAATAAATAAAAATAACAGCCTAAATGGGACAACCCACAAGGAACTATGAATCAGCAATAACAAACAAAGTAGACCTCTGGTTCTATTAAAAACGTATTATTTAAAGATGCACTATGAAGAAATCACTCCGCTATTTCCGGTTTGCAAAAATGTATTTAGTCACAAACTGAAATTATGCAATCAAAGTATAGTGTAGAGAATCATTGTACCATCTAAACCACTGTGAAATATATTTTCCTTAACCAAAAATATTGTAATTTCAGCTGGTGTACAAAACCAAAAGAAGTAAAACGAAACTTAAGAACGGGAAGCATAGAAATTGCACACAGAGCAGATCTGCCGCTTCTTAAGACTTGCTTTCAATGCGAATGGCAGATCTATAACACACATTTCTACGTGAATGTGGTCAAGTCGCCCAAAACGTTACATATTGCAGCTTTAAGGCAACAGAAAGTATCATACAATATTACACATTTGACGTCTGTATGAGTTACTTCACAAATCTTGAATCAGCATATCCAAAATGTTGATCCAAAATATCAACCTTGTGATAAGTGTATAAAATGAAGCCATCTACACTGTAATATTGTAACAAGATTTATAAAAATTACAATTCATCTTAATGTAACATACTTTCATAAACATGGAACCATGTGAGAATGATCAATATATGTAAATGAGTCCCTTGTGTCCCATATTAGCTACTACATTCATCAAATAGGAATGAATTGAGAGCAATTCTTCATTTTCATTTGACAAGAGATTTTAAGAAATGATCAAATCCAGGTCTAACACCCAGGATTCTTTAGAATCAAAAACATGACAACATACTCTATTCGAATGCATATTACTTGTTGAAACAATCAAGTAACAACACACCTTAGCGGGAAAATCCTTAGTTGAAACAATAACAAAGCGCCACCTGACTCTGTTTTGGCAAAAAGCTGAGTGACGGGCCTGGAGAAATGTAAAACATTCAAATTAAATCGACAGAGCAAAGTACTGACCATACAAGATATCAAAATTATATTTTTAAGCATGTTTTGAGGCTATACAGTGTTTATTTACATGTACAATGTTTACAAACATTGGTGTAAAATAAGCTTATATATATATGTTGGTTTCTGATGGGGTACAACAGTTGAACTAAGCTCATAAAGCATTTATAAAAGTTACATTCTTCAAGAATCAATGGATAAATATCATTAATTTATAAGTCCCAAAATTGATGTAGCAATTGCAGATTTCCCCTTTAAGTCTAGGATAAATCAAATAATGCTCTGTTGTAGAGAAAAATATATATTTTGGTCTTACTCTCACCCCTAGAACCTGGTCACCAGGTTTGACTGGGCTTCCAGACTTACATTATGAGGACCTAGCAATTTTACATGCCCTGCTTGGAATGGTTTACAGTGAAAACTGAGTAGATCACATTAATTATGGTCAACAGCTACTGCCACTAACCTTCTGTTTGCGACCCTCTGGTAAGTAACATGTAGGCATGGACATGCCAGATCAATAATCCTGTACACACTGCAGTAAATGAAGAGAGGTGCTCCGAAGCATCAGTGCATTGGTTCGCCAATGTCAACGGTGACATTAATGTACAGAGGCGGCCTCTCAACTGATAGAGTACTGTAGGAGCAGGTGTTAAGGCCATCCTTTCTCCAGACTTTAGGTGTCCGTGCTAGCAAACGCATCCTGTGAAGGAGAAATTATTTCAGAATGAAATGAATTCAGCGACTAATAATATTTAGAATACAGCAAGCTATTTATTATTGATGTGTCCACCGTGACTCACCTGTCTTTATTGATTTCGTTGCCGCTATCTCTTTTATGAAATACCATGGTATAGCGTGCTATGAGAGGGGGGGGTCGTATAATTTCCATTTTCTGGAGCTCCACCCTACCAGAGACAAATTAAATCAATCATCAATCAATCAATAACATTCTGTATTGACTAAGATGTAATGAGAGATATGCAGAGGTCCAACATTTAGCAGTGGTCTCACCTGATGCGAAGGTCATCATCCTCCCCTCCCCATCCCCAGTAAGTGTTTGAAAAGCCGTTCACTTTGTGAAACTGGTCCTTCGTCATGGCCGTCACCCCTCCAAAGTACCCTTTGTATCGCAATCTACGACAGCAAAAAGACAAAAAACAAGACATAACAGACCTGTCCCCAGAACGCAATTAATAACTGAAATGTTTATGTTTGGACTTGGTAATGAATACTTATATTGATAGCGGCAACATCACTTTGTCATACAAAAGCATGGATGCTGTTTTGATGGCATATAGACATTTACCTGCTTTTAGATATAGGTGGATATGAGTTGAGAGCTGAGATACTTACTTGTACCCTGTGGCGTTCCTGCCGACCACTAAGTGTTTGGGCTGTTGGTCACACTTGTATAGGTTGTAGTCGTTCTCTGGAACCAGATCCACATCATGAAAAACGAAGCAATCCCAATCGTAGTCCTTGAGTGCCTCCAAGTACCCAACATTAAGTAGCTTGGCACGGTTAAACGTCACCTCTCCAGCCTGTCAAAACAAACAAATCAACTACAAATATCAATTTCATATCACTCAAAATCAGTGCAGCACTTTCCCCCATCAATATTCTCCAGTCAAGTGAAACATGTTGAACATTTAAATACTCGTCATGAAACGGTTATACAAATTTGAATTCACTCACAAATTATTAGAGTGAAACTGACATAATTTACTGTTACTACACATCATGAGAGTAATACCTGGTGGATGACGTAGATGCTGTAGTGCAGCTGCTGCCTCTGAAGGAAGGGGTGTAGGTGATGCAGGAGGTAGAGGAGGTGTTTCTCCCGGTTACGATGGGGAATGAGGATAGCCACACTCTGCTGGGCGAGGCAGTCTGGAGGCTGGTATTGGCCCTCAGCCACTCCACTGTTCTCACTCTCCACCTCCTTCAGCGTTAGAGAGTCCTCAAATGTGAGGTTTAGAGCTCCCTCTGTAGATAGACAATAGTAGGCCTAATGAATAGAGGCCGACCGATTAATTAGGGCCGATTTCAAGTTTTCATAACAATAGGTAATCAGCCTTTTTGGACGTCGATTATGGCTGATTATATTGCAAACCACGAGGAGACTGCATGGCAGGCAGACCACATGTTACGCGAGTGCAGCATCAAAAGGACCTTGTGGCTGCAAGGAGCCAAGGTAAGTTGCTGCTAGCATTAAACTTATTCTATAAAAAAAACAATCTTCACATAATCACTAGTTAACTACACATGGTTGATGATATTACTAGGTTAACTAGCTTGTTCTGCGTTGCATATAATCCATGCGGTGCCTGTTAATTTATCATCGAATCACAGCCTCCAACTTCGCCAAACGGGTGATGATTTAACAAAAGCGGATTCGCGGAAAAAAAGCACAATCTTTGCACAAATGTACTTAACCATAAACATCAATGCCTTTCTTAAAATCAATACACAAGTATATTTTTTTAAACCTGCATATTTAATTTAAATTAAAATGTATGTTAGCAGGCAAAATTAATTAGGGAAATTTTGTCATTTCTCTTGCATTCAGTGCAAGCAGAGTCAGGGTATATGCAGCAGTTTGGGCCACCTGGCTCGTTGCGAACTGTGTGAAGACAATTTCTTCCCAACAAAGACCGTAATTAATTTGCCAGAATTTTACATAATTATGACATAACATTGAAGGTTGTGCAACGTAACAGTAATATTTAGACTTAGTGTTGCCACCTGTTCGATCAAATACGGAACGGTTCCGTATTTCACTGAAAGAATAAACATTTTGTTTTCAAAATGATAGTTTCCGAATTTGACCATATTATTGACCAAAGGCTCGTATTTGTGTGTTTTTTATTAGAATTAAGTCTATGATTTGATAGAGCAGTCTGCTTGAGCGGTGGTAGGCAGCAGCAGGCTCGTAAGCATTCATTCAAACAGCACTTTACTGCATTTTCCAGCAGCTCTTAGCAATGCTTGATGCACAGCATTGCTTATGACTTAAAGCCTATCAACTCCCGAGATTAGGCTGGCAATACTAAAGTGTCTATAAGAACATCCAATAGTCAAAGGTATATGAAATACAAATGGTATAGAGAGAAATAGTCCTATAATAAACTACAACCTGAAGCTTCTTACCTGGGAATATTGAAGACTCATGTTAAAAGGAACCACCAGCTCTCATATGTTCTCATGTTCTGAGCAAGGAACTTAAACGCTAGCTTTTTTTACATGGCACATATTGCACTTTTACTTTCTTCTCCAACACTGTGTGTTTGCATTATTTAAACCAAATTGAACATGTTTCATTATTTATTTGAGAATAAATTGATTTTCTTTATGTATTATATTAAGTTAAAATAGAAGTGTACATTGTTCATTCAGTATTGTTGTAATTGTCATTATTACAAATATATATATATATTTAAAAATCATCCGATTAATCGGTATCAGCTTTTTTTTGGTCCTCCAATAATCGGTATCGGCGTTGAAAAATCATAATCGGTCGACCTCTAATAATGAAAATACAGACAACCAAATAGTAAAGCCTTCTGGACAAATTCATTATCTGTGCTTTAAATCAATCAACTCCATTGCAATATATTTACATGCACTAGTTTCCTAAAAAAAAGTATCTAAATATTATGAACTGCAAATCATTCCTAGTTAAATAAAAGTTTTGTTTTTTTATATGAAAAAATGCATAGTCTGGACCAGGGCTGTTCCTGGAGCGCTATCGTCCTCTAGGTTCACTCCAACCCTAATGTAACACGCAACTGGGTTTGGAGCGAAAACCCACAGGAGTTTAGCTCTCCAGGAACAGGGTTAGAGAGCCCTGGTATGGACAGATGATTGCAAACACGTGTGCGCGCATTTTGTTTGGGCCATTGACAAACACTAACTGTCTTCAAACTTGAATGTGTTTATGGAAACCCACTGTAATGCTGTGCAATCTGCATCCCATAGGTGTAGGCCTATAGATTGATTCCATATGAAACCAGGACAAAAAAAGACAATGATTTGGGTGATTGTCACAAGATTTAATCTATAGAATGGACCTTTGGAGGAAGTTTTGTTGACATTTGTATCTAAAAGCAGAATAAAATATTTTTTTAAATCCAAGTTGGCATATTTATGACATGTGGGCCTTACCCACCTTACATTTAGAGTTATGATCCAATTTGTAAGCATCACCAACAGAGTGAATGTGAAAATGGATTCAAAATGGTCACCCTATGCTGGTGATTTGTATGATAAGTAATGATACAAGTAACAGGAGGGCTGTGATTGGTTACATTGTATACTATGCCACTTTCTCTGTATAAAATAGTCCAGAGATCTCACTCTGGAACTTTGATATGGTCATAGAGTATCTTTTGTTCAACAATATATTCAACAAATTGGGGAAATAATTAATTTTTTCAAAATTCATGTTTATATTTTTAATATTCATAAATTAATGTAAGAAAATTGTTATTGAATTCAGAATCCTACTCATATTACAGAGCAAGCAGTAAAGCTTCATATACCACCAATCTATGAAACATTACGGAGTCTTATGTGGCCACATGCGGTTAGGCCCACATGTCATAATTATTTCTCAATTATGCTTTTAGATACAAATGTCAAATGTATGTCAACAAACCTTCTTCCAAAAATGTCGATGGATTAAATATCGTAAAAATCCAAAAAGCAATTGTCTTTTTTTGTCCTGGTTTCGTATGGAATCACTCAATACAATTACAACAGCTGTACACTTCCTGTCAACAAGGAGCCGTTGTATGTCGGCTACATGCTAATTGTTACCGCATAGGTAACCTCATCCCCAAGCTATTGCGCACAGTGCATATAGCCTTGGATATCAACCACTCAAATTTAGCCTTAAATGGGAGTGACCATATAATTATATGGGACTGACCAATTTAGTACAGTACTTGTCATCATTTAATTTTAGTGAATCACACGACTGAGGCGTGGCTCTGAGCTTGTGGTGTGCTAGAGTACAGGGAGGGTTACACGGAACCCAAACTGGCTGCGCACGTGTGCCATCGTGCATAAATGTATTTTGTCCCCCCACACCAAACGCGATCACGACACGCAGGTTAAAATGTCAAAAACTCTGAACCAATTACATTAATTTGGGGACAGGTCGAAAAGCATTAAACCTTTATGGCAATTTAGCTAACTTGCACTTGCTAGCTAATTTTTCCTATTTAGCTAGCTTGCTATTGCTAGCCAATTTGTCCAGGGATATAAACATTGAGTTGTTATTTTACCTGAAATGGACAAAGTCCTCTACTCCGACAATTAATCCACACATAAAATGGTCAACCGAATCGTTTCTAGTTCTCTCCTCCTATGCTTTTTCTTCTCTTGACTTTATATTGCGATTGGCAACTATCATAAATTAGGTGCATTACCGCCACCGACCTCATTCATCTTTCAGTCACCCACGTGGGTATAACCAATGAGGAGATGGGAGAGGCAGGATTGCAGCGCGATCTGCGTCAGAAATAGAAAGGAGTTCTATTTTAGCCCTCGGCAACACAGACACTCGTTGGTGCAATAATTGAATAATATAGATTTCTACATTTATTTTTGTGATGCTCGCGGTGTAGTCAGCCTGTTAGGGGTAGTGTTGTAGGAGATGATTAAGCCAATGCCTACGTGCCGGAAGTATTGAATAACGAAGGCCAAATTGGACGTTTTCGTCCATCAGACTGGAAATGAGATTATCACAGATTGCTACAGTATGTGAAAATAATCAAAATGAGCCACAGCCTAGCAGTGTTTAGGAGTAACAAATGCTTGTTACACAATCCCTACATAAAACATTAAAGTATTTACTTGATTACCAATGTTATTCTCTCCACATTAAGCCACACCGTACATAATGTTCTTTAAAAGGAATGATATAGTAACATGGCATTATCATCGTTCTTTACAAGGAATTATACAGTAACATGGCATCATCAGTATGTAGTTTATAGAAAGGCCCGTATCAAGCTTACAATTACATCTGTGGATACTTGAGTCTGTACTTACGGAGCAGTGGCGATTTCTCAGGACAGCTTTGTTTTGATGGTGAGGTGTCAAGGAGAGGATTGGAGAAGACCTGTGTCACTGATCTCCACGAGTCTCCTTCTCCCCCACTCAGGACCTCAGTATTATCAGCAAGTGTTTGCGCTGGCAAAAGGGTTCCCTGAATTGCTTTCACTGTTTCACCGGCAAAAGTGGCGTACCAAGCCAAGACGGAGACGGAGAGCAGCAACAGTATCATATACTTGCACTTCCGGAAAAACATGGACACAGCAGGACAGACTCCCATGGTTTCTTAGTTGTAGATGTTCAGCATCAAATCCCCCAAAATGTGGTAGGCTTCAGTCTTGGTTTACGACATCTGGTTCTCCTCTGCAGCAGCCACAGGAGGAATAACTGGGTAGAGAGCACCAGTACCCCTGATCACTCATCCCATGATGACACAACATTCTGGGGAAGTTTCATAATCATTGTCACTAATGTAAAAATAAAAAGCATTCGGCCTACTTTGAATTATTTTGTTGATTTTCCACTGGTGCAAAGTTTAAATTCAGAGAAAATCCAGTCCATGTGAATGAAGGTGGGTCAGTTAAAAGGAACTAAATTCTTCTGCCCGCTGTACCTGGACATGAATTAAGAAATACTTAAATTTTCATCGACACTACCTACTTGCATTTGTAGCATTCCACCAGGGCATTATGTCACAACTAGCCTTGGGCACCCAGGCTTCAGTGAATACCTGTGACAGAGGCTAGGCCTATGCGACAACAGAATTCACAGTAGGCTACTTTACCTTGGCTGTACACTCACTGTGGTGTTTAATCTATATACTCCCGCCACCCAAAAGGAAAAGTAACTTAAGTGGAACGATTCTCTTTTCCTCTTCACTCACACCTGTTTGCTCTTTGGTTTCATGTTGTTGACACGGCTTCAAGCCATTGTCTTTCAATGCACACAATTCATGGATGTCCTGGATAGTAATCCTAGGCTGTAACTGTAGACTGTTTTTGTGTGTGCTTAGCTTAAACACATCACATTGCCAAGTTGTTCTTATTTCTCTTCACATAACCAAAATGGGATACCTATAATCCTAATCTAAACTGTGTTTAGGCAAGCTTAAATGACTAAAGAACAGGCCCATGACAAAAAACAAACAGTTGATGTAAAATGGTAACTTTACAAATTAGCAGCTAACTTGTTAGCTAGCTACCTATTAGGTGTTGTGGAATTGAAACATGACATAGCCAGTAGCCTTCTGCCCAACTGTAGTGACAGTGAGTGAATGTATTTGTTTTTTGAATGCTGCCTACTACACATTCAATGTTACTCAAACTGGCTGTAGCTAGCTAACGTTGACTAGATTGGTGCCGACATATTTTTGGGTGGTCAAAGTTGGAAAGAGTTGATTAAGCACCACGCAAAATTAAATACTACGTTCACCTGATTTGCAAACTTTGAACAGTGACACATACTTTAGAAGATGACAAATGGCTAGTGTTACTCAACCAAGAGGCTAGCAGGTAGCTAACTAGCTAGCAGTAAGTAGCTCGTGAAGTGTATCGTTATCCAATGCAAATAGCATTGTAGTTAGCTAGCCAGCTAACAGCTACTGCGACCATTGTGTCAGATAGCTATCAAGGTAGAAATTAAATCCCAAAATACAAGTTACATTTTACACAGCATTTGCCGTTTTTAACGACAAATATTTTTTTCTTGGAGAAGGAAGATGTCTTGCCTGTGAGATGCCTCGAGTTCTGATGTTGTTTTGGGCTGGATCCTGGCTGGCTACTACTTTCGCAAACACCGCTACGTGGAAGAATGTGAGCGTTAGGACCAGGTTCAAGACTCATGTCCAGTTCAAAACAACTGGGAACTCGGAAAAATACGTGGTCAAATATGTCATCTTCAGGTCGGAAAGTCGGAGTTCTATAAAGATTTGTAATTCCGAGTTGGATGACCGTTCAAATCGATTTTCCCAGTCGGAAGGCAGATAATTCCGAGTTCCCAGGTGTTTTGAACGCGGCACCACAGGTAAACATAAAGGGATATGGGATTATAATGATGACAGAACTACCCGAGTTTGTATTTTGAATTTCGTGGTTGCAAGTACAATTGGCAAATGTGTAATTTAATTTTGCAAGCTTGTATCATAATGGGTGAAAAATGTAACAACGATCACAAACATGTAATTTTACATTTGAATACATTCAATAAGATTTGTAAGAATAATTTTAATAATTATTACAAAACTATTTACGAGTTTAAATATTCTGCTGTGAATCAAAAATACACTTGCAAATTTTGAATCTGCGCACGCTCTGAATTCTGTCACATTACCATTACTTAATTCCAGTCTATTTATTGATTAATTGGTGACTGAAAAAGTTGGCATGGTGGAGAAAGGCTGCATGTTGTCAGATGTTTAAATTACCATAGTAGTTAGTAAAAATTTAAAAACAATAGGCGTGCGAGTTTCAGTGGCCTTACAGGTTCGTTACAAATTGGTGACAGAGGTGGGATCAGCACGTAAACTAGCGAGCTTGGCTAACTTTAGATCGCGGCTTGAACATACGCTTTTTTTTTACCGAGCTGCGCACCAAACTTCAGAAAGATTGTGAAAAAAACAAGTTTACAGTCATTACTATTACTGTTTTTATTTGTTCAAGATAAGAACTTTCCTGTGACTGGAATAAGAATTTTATAATTTATTTCGGCATGTCCATGCGAAGTCGTGACAAAAAAAACAAAGGAAGAAGCTAGCCGTTCTATTGCTAATCAACAAGAGAGAAACGTGCTTATAGACAACTGCCATAACTACGCTTGCCCTATGGATAATATGCTTTCGAATGCTGTTGAAGATGACGAATTCCCCTCTTTACCGGTTACTCCGTGCAAACCTCCACCCTCCAATAAACCCAACGTGAACTCTGACATCATCAAATAAAATAAAATGTATTTATATAGCCCTTCGTACATCAGCTGATATCTCAAAGTGCTGTACAGAAACCCAGCCTAAAACCCCAAACAGCAAGCAATGCAGGTGTAGAAGCACGGTGGCTAGGAAAAACTCCCTAGAAAGGCCAAAACCTAGGAAGAAATCTAGAGAGGAACCAGGCTATGAGGGGTGGCCAGTCCTCTTCTGTCTGTGCCGGGTGGAGATTATAACAGAACATGGCCAAGATGTTCAAATGTTCATAAATGACCAGCATGGTCAAATAATAATAATCACAGTAGTTGTCGAGGGTGCAGCACCTCAGGATTAAATGTCAGTTGGCTTTTCATAGCCGATCATTAAGAGTATCTCTACCGCTCCTGCGATCTCTAGACAGTTGAAAACAGGAGGTCTGGGACAGGTAGCACGTCCGGTGAACAGGTCAGGGTTCCATAGCCGCAGGCAGAACAGTTGAAACTGGAGCAGCAGCACGGCCAGGTGGACTGGGGACAGCAAGGAGTCATCATGTCAGGTCGTCCTGAGGCATGGTCCTAGGGCTCAGGTCCTCCGAGAGAGAGAAAGAAAGAGAGAATTAGAGAGCGCATACTTAAATTCACACAGGACACCGGATAAGACAGAAGTACTCCAGATATAACAAACTGACCCTAGCCCCCCAACACATAAACTAATGCGGCATAAATACTGGAGGCTGAGACAGGAGGGGTCAGGAGACACTGTGGCCCCATCCGATGATACCCCCAGACAGGGCCAAACACCAACTTACCATCCTGAGACAAGGCCGAGTATAGCCCACAAAGATCTCCGCCACGGCACAACCCAAGGGGGGGCGTCAACCCGGACAGGAAGATCACGTCAGTGACTCAACCCACTCAAGTCACGCACCCCTCCTAGGGACGGCATGAAAGAGCACCAGTAAGCCAGTGACTCAGCCCCTGTAATAGGGTTAGAGGCAGAGAATCCCAGTGGAGAGAGGGGAACCGGCCAGGCAGAGACAGCAAGGGCGGTTCGTTGCTCCAGAGCCTTTCCGTTCACCTTCACACTCCTGGGCCAGACTACACTCAATCATAGGACCTACTGAAGAGATGAGTCTTCAATAAAGACTTGAAGGTTGAGACAGAGTCCGCGTCTCTCACATGGGTAGGCAGACCATTCCATAAAAATGGAGATCTATAGGAGAAAGCCCTGCCTCCAGCTGTTTGCTTAGAAATTCTAGGGACAATTAGGAGGCCTGCGTCTTGTGACCGTAGCGTACGTGTAGGTATGTACGGCAGGACCAACTCGGAAAGATAGGTAGGAGCAAGCCCATGTAACGCTTTGTAGGTTAACAGTAAAACCTTGAAATCAGCCTTTGCCTTAACAGGAAGCCAGTGTAGGGAGGCTAGCACTGGAGTAATATGATCACATTTTTTGGTTCTAGTCAGGATTCTAGCAGCCGTATTTAGCACTAACTGAAGTTTATTTAGTGCTTTATCCGGGTAGCCGGAAAGTAGAGCATTGCAGTAGTCTAACCTAGAAGTAACAAAAGCATGGATAAATTTTTCTGCATCATTTTTGGACAGAAAATTATTTTTGCAATGTTACGTAGATGGAAAAAAGCTGTCCTTGAAACAGTCTTGATATGTTCGTCAAAAAAGAGAGATCAGGGTCCAGAGTAACGCCGAGGTCCTTCACAGTTTTATTTGAGACGACTTTACAACCATCAAGATTAATTGTCAGATTTAACAGAAGATCTCTTTGTTTCTTGGGACCTAGAACAAGCATCTCTGTTTTGTCCGAGTTTAAAAGTAGAACGTTTTCAGCCATCCACTTCCTTATGTCTGAAACACAGGCTTCTAGCGAGGGCAATTTTGGGGCTTCACCATGTTTCATTGAAATGTACAGCTGTGTGTCATCCGCACAGCAGTGAAAGTTAACATTATGTTTTCGAATGACATCCCCAAGAGGTAAAATATATAGTGAAAACAATAGTGGTCCTAAAACGGAACCTTGAGGAACATCGAAATGTACAGTTGATTTGTCAGAGGACAAACCATTCACAGAGACAAACTGATATCTTTCCGACAGATAAGATCTAAACCAGGCCAGAACTTGTCCGTGTAGACCAATTTGGGTTTCCAATCTCTCCAAAAGAATGTGGTGATCGATGGTATCAAAGGCAGCACTAAGGTCTAGTAGCACGAGGACAGATGCAGAGCCTCGGTCTGACGCCATTAAAATGTCATTTACCACCTTCACAAGTGCAGTCTCAGTGCTATGATGGGGTCTAAAACCAGACTGAAGCATTTCGTACACATTGTTTGTCTTCAGGAAGGCAGTGAGTTGCCAGACAACAGCTTTTTCAAAAAGAATTGAGAGGAATGGAAGATTCGATATAGGCCGATAGTTTTTTATATTGTCTGGGTCAAGGTTTGGCTTTTTCAAGAGAGGCTTTATTACTGCCACTTTTAGTGCGTTTGGTACACATCCGGTGGATAGAGAGCCGTTTATTATGTTCAACATAGGAGGGCCAAGCACATGAAGCAGCTCTTTAAGTAGTTTAGTTGGAATAGGGTCCAGTATGCAGCTTGAAGGTTTAGAGGCCATGATTATTTTCATCATTGTGTCAAGAGATATAGTACTAAAACACTTAAGTGTCTCTCTTGATCCTAGGTCCTGGCAGAGTTGTGCAGACTCAGGACAGCTGCGCTTTGGAGGAATACGCAGATTTAAAGAGGAGTCCGTAATTTGCTTTCTAATGATCATGATCTTTTCCTCAAAGAAGTTAATGAATTTATTACTGCTGAAGTGAAAGCCATCCTCATTTGGGGAATGCTGCTTTTTAGTTAGCTTTGCGACAGTATCAAAAATAAATGTTGGATTCTTCTTATTTTCCTCAATTAAATTGGAAAAATAGGATGATCGAGCAGCAGTGAGGGCTCTTCGATACTGCACGGTACTGTCTTTCCAAGCTAGTCGGAAGACTTCCAGTTTGGTGTGGCGCCATTTCCGTTCCAATTTTCTGGAAGTTTGCTTCAGAGCTCGGGTATTTTCTGTATACCAGGGAGCTAGTTTCTTATGACAAATGTTTTTAGTTTTTAGGGGTGCAACTGCATCTAGGGTATTGCGCAAGGTTAAATTGAGTTCCTCAGTTAGGTGGTTAACTGATTTTTGTCCTCTGACGTCCTTGGGTAGGCAGAAGGAGTCTGGAAGGGCATCAAGGAATCTTTGTGTTGTCTGAGAATTTATAGCACGACTTTTGATGCTCCTTGGTTGGGGTCTGAGCAGATTATTTGTTGCGATTGCAAACGTAATAAAATGGTGGTCCGATAGTCCAGGATTATGAGGAAAAACATTAAGATCTACAACATTTATTCCATGGGACAAAACTAGGTCCAGAGTATGACTGTGGCAGTGAATAGGTCCAGAGACATGTTGGACAAAACCCACTGAGTCGATGATGGCTCTGAAAGCCTTTTGGAGTGGGTCTGTGGACTTTTCCATGTGAATATTCAACACAGTCTCACATTCAATTCACGCATATATGTACAAAATGTATTTCAGCAGATTTCGTGCGTTTTTGTGTGTTTTCGTCTGGCTTAATTCGTGAGAAAAGACACGAATTTATGTGCTTCTTAATTTGTGCGAAAAGACACAAATTTAACCAGTAGGCTACACAAGCCTTTGCAACAACCATATAGACGCGATAATTTGTATTTCATTTTTGTTCTTCTTAATGGCTAATTCAACATCATGAATATACAGAAATGTTGTCTTTGTTTAACCATGTTTTAAAATGTGTCGTTGTATGCCTATATGTACTGTTTTAGACTTGCTGAACAGAATTTTTGAGAAAATTTACGTGCGACTTAATTCGTGGGAAATATTGTTTTATTAATGCCAATGCTGTTTTCTGTGCTTGATTTCGCTTAATACTTTGGATACTGGTGCACTTGTAATCAGAACGCCTTTTTGTCATGTAGGCAACCATACACGATTTTCTTCATAACCCATTTCATATTTCGTGGAGCCTAAATTACACCATTTCTTCATAATGCATGTATTACATGTTAATGTAAAATAATGAATTATGTTGGCTTACACTTATGGCCTTTCCAAGGCCTTTCCATACCTTAAGGGAACATTTTAGCACTCGCCATATGGTTAGTGAGAAACGCCACATTGCAAATGTACGGTCCCTTACTAGACGTACTGCAACGTTTCTAAAATTCGCGGACAGCGTCGGGCCGTGCGCGGGGGAGAGATCTTTCAGGAAGTCATCAAACGAAATCTCTCAGACGTTCGGTTTCTGTTTTATAAAAATAACACATTTTGGTCATTTTTCCGCAGTTTCGGAAATTCCCACCAGAGGGAAAATAAATAATATTGCAAATGCACAAGCACATTGCAAATGCATGTGGCCTTTTCTCCTAAACGGAAAATATTTCGAAGACGTAATGGACAGTTGGCCCCGAACAAGATGGCGTCGAGGCCTCAACGCTTTTTGAGTTATGGCCATTTTTCTGGGATTAAAGGTCAAAAACGCAAAGTAGGGTGCTAATTTGACCGCTTCACGTCAAAGTACATAAGCATACGGTGTCAGGAAAAAAAGAACCAGCCATTTATCTATCGTAATTTAAGAGAAATCGTACATTGACAAATTGGTAATGTTCACAAAAAGGAGTAAAAAAAAAAAAGTTACAGATCCAGTTCGTAGTGTGTTCAGACGAACATTTTTTAAGTGGGTCTCGAAGCTCTGCCAGAATTCTGTGATTTTATGTGATTTTATGAAATAACACACACTCATTTAACCCTCTGTAAATAAGTCAGTTCTTAACATAAAGACTTAAAACTCAATATTATATAAGAGCCTACCCCAAGGAGGATATGTGTTCACTTTCAGCTTCCTATGTCAACCGGAGGTACCTTCAAATGGTGCCATAGGGTCAGTTTCGAAGGGTTAAAAAGGTCAGATCTGCCTCCCGGGTGGCGCAGTGGTCTAGGGCACTGCATCGCAGTGCTAGCTGCACCACCAGAGTCTCTGGGCTCGCGCCCAGGCTCTGCCGCAGCCGGCCGCGACCGGGAGGTCCGTGGGGCGACGCACAATTGGCCTAGCGTCGTCCGGGTTAGGGAGGGTTTGGCCGGTAGGGATATCCTTGTCTCATGGCGCTCCAGCGACTCCTGTGGCGGGCCGGGGGCAGTGCGCGCTAGCCAAGGGGGCCAGGTGCACGGTGTTTCCTCCGACACATTGGTGCGGCTGGCTTCCGGGTTGGAGGCGCGCTGTGTTAAGAAGCAGTGCGGCTTGGTTGGGTTGTGCTTCGGAGGACGCGTGGCTTTCGACCTTCGTCTCTCCTGAGCCCATACGGGAGTTGTAGCGATGAGACAAGATAGTAATTACTAGCGATTGGATACCACGAAGAAAAGGGGATAAAAGGATGGAGTGAAAAAGTACGGTGCTTAAAGACACACAAAGCCTGCAATGGCATTGCCATTATCTCCAGGCCGTGCCGAGTTCAACGAGATGCCCCGCTTGACCGTAGCTCGCTCTGTCTGAGTGCAGCGACAGGGACAAGAAGAAGGACCCAAATGACCCTTTGACCTCAATTTCATATTTTTTTGCTTTTGGGAGACAGAGAGAGAACCGTTAAGGTTAGAAGCACAATTTGACCTCAGGAACGTTCCTAAGGTCCTCCCGATCTGTGCAAGCCTAACATTGACCGTGTGGCATTAACCCTTAACAGTTAAAAGAAGGTGTTTACATCAAACGTGTTCATTATCTCGATATGTGGATTGAGAAATCAAATGGAACCTTGTTTACAAGTCTATATAGAAAAGAAACGGACAGAAATACTCTATTACAGGGTGACAGCTTCCACCCTAAGCCATTAAAAAGAGGACTTCCAAGAAGCCAATTTTTTAGACTGCGCCGTATATGCCACTCCACAGATGATTATCTAGAAAAAGCAGCGGAGATGCGCATGAGGTTTCTAAAAAGAGGCTATTCGTCACAATGTGTGGATGAAGCTCATAACTTGGCATTGGAAAAAACACGAGATGAACTGCTACAAAAAAGACCCGCTAAAGCTACAGAACACTCCGTAATGTTCACAACTACATATACTTTGAATTCGCGAAAAGTGGGAGAGGTGGTCAAGAAACACTGGCATATTTTATCATCGGACCCAGCTTTGCCGGCTGAATTTAAATATCCACCACGTATTGTGTATAGGAGAGGTCGCAATTTACGCGATAAATTGGTTCATGCCAACTGCCAGCCACTTAAGAAAATTAGCCAAGCACTTTTACGCCCTCTACCAAATGGTAGCTATAAATGCAGAGGATGCGCACAGTGCAACAATATGATGAAGTGTCAATATTTCTGTCACCCACACACAGGAAAAAGGTTCCAAATAAATGACATTATTACGTGTTCCACCACCCATGTTATTTACATTATTAAATGTCCATGTGGGCTCTGTTATGTCGGTAAAACCACCCGCTCTCTCAAACAGAGAATTAGTGAACATAAAAGTTCAATCAGGAGAAACGACAGGGATTATCCAGTCGCTGTACATTTCAATGACATGAAGCATGACATTTCCACCTTTAGATTTTGTGGCATAGAGAAAGTTAAGATATCAGACAGGGGAGGTGATATTAATAATACTCTGAGTAAAAGAGAATGTTTTTGGATTTTCACCCTCCAGACATTGTTTCCAAAAGGACTTAATGATGAAATGCCTTTGTATGTTATGCTGTGAATTGGAACATGAAATGTGTGTCTCTTGTAGATTATTCTGACGTTTTTCATATGATGTACCCAATGACTAATGAACTTGCTATGTCCTCATTGAGATTATACAGAAGTGTTCAATACGCCTTATTTATACACTTTTGTAATATTTATGAAATGCACATTGTTATATTTGGTAGCACTTATTTATTTTCCTTTGCCTCCAACCCCCTTCGATGTGTAGAACGGATGTGGGTGGGGCCAGGTCTACATAAGGGTGCAACTTTCAAAAAATCCCAAAAGCTCTGACGAAGGCCGTGTGGCCGATACGTAAGCTTATTAAATATCGGTGATACTATCAAGAGCAGTGTGCGGTTTCCTTTTTCCTTCATCTTGTTCAATTGTTGCCATGCACCTGCAAATAAGATTGCTCAGATGTGCGAGTGCCTTTTTGAATTTGTACATCAAACAGTTTACAATGACATGTCTCCCCATAGGAATACATTGCCTGCTCCCCTAAATTCAACCTGAAGCCTATGTGGGTTAATAATGCCTTATGAACCTGTCTTCGATAACAATCCATCAGGCCACTATGAGGTCTACCTGTGTCGATTCTAAGCTTCCTGGAGCAACCGGAAGTGGTTAAATCACCCTAAAATTGTTTGCCATACCCAACCTGCAGTTTGAGAGAAATAGTGCATTCAACCCTATGTAAATCAGTGAGTTCTTAACGTATAGACTTAAAACTCATGATTCTGTAAAAGCCCACTCCAATGAGGATATGTGTTTACTTTCAGCTTCCTGTGCCAACCGGAAGTGCCATAATTGGTGTCAAAAGGGCTGTTTCGAAGGGATAAAAAAGTCAAATCCTTCCAAAACGTAATATATGTGAATAGGCAACCCTCATGAACTGTAAATCAGTCATTCATCCCATCAGATTTCAAGGAAAAATGTACACACCCACACAGAAAAGATGGAGTGACACACTGAGGGGCTTAGAGGCAGACAGTGCCTGCAATAGTTACTTTTGTTCGAACCTTTAAAGAATCGTCAGACCTAGAGTTCTGAAACTTTACAAACCTGTTCTAGAGCTCAGGTCGATTAAGCACGGTGAGTTATGTGGCTCTAGAAGGTTCTCGGACCGATTAAAAAGCCTTGTGCATTTGCATTGACTTCAATTCATTTTGAGCATTACGAAAATGGTGACATTTAGAAAAGTCCCAGAGTTGCAAGACTAGGTGCATTGAAACCGGCTCGGCCCATAGAGACGGACCCCGACATTTCTGTCCGATAGCTCATTCAAGGACCCCGTAGCAAGGCATGGAAAAAAGTGGAATTTCAGCACCAATTAAGGTTTTGCTCGGGCACCGAATGACCTATCGAGCCGAAACTTGGGATTCGAGGTCGCCTCACATAGGGCTAAACATAATGTGAGAACTGGACCCGCAGCTAGAACATAACTACGTATTATTTGTTTTTTTATGATTTAAATGGAAGGCGCTGTGAATTTTGGGCCTGCTCTGAAATATGTGATAGTTGGCTTCTAAACGAGTTGGAAAAAGTGAGTTTGGAGTCAGATGGTATCAGTTTGGTGTCTGAAAATATCTAATTGGCTGATGGACACTGACTTGCTAGTTGACTTTTGTGCATTTGCTATATGTTTCAACAGTGAAAAACCACCAAAATAGCATTCTGAAATCACCACTAAAAATGACATCACCATAGTCTCCAGGCCGTGCCGAGTTCAACGAGATGCCCCGCTTGACCGTAGCTTGCTCGGTCTGAGCGCAGCTACAGTGACAAGAAGATGACCCTTGACCTACATTTCAAGTCTTTTGCTTTTGGGAGACAGAGAGAGAACTGTTAAGGTTTAGAAGCACAATTTGACCTCAGGAACGTTCCTAAGGTCTCTGTGCAAGCCTAACCTTGACCGTGTGGCATTAACCCTTAACAGTTAAAAGAAGGTGTTTACATCAAACAGTTTACAATGACATCTCACCCCATAGGAACACATTGCCTGCACCCCTAAATTCAACCTGAAGCCTATGTGGGTTATGAATGTCTTATGAACCTGTCTTCAATGACAATCCATCAAGCCACTATGAGGTCTACCTGTGTTGATTCTAAGCTTCCTGGAGCAACCGGAAGTGATAAAATCACCCTAAAAGTGTTTTGCCATACCCAACCAGCAGTTTGTGATATATAGTGCATTCAACCCTGTGTAAATCAGTCAGTTCTTAACGTATAGACTTAAAACTCAGGATTCTGTAAAAGCATACCCCGATCAGGATATGTATT